>NC_137040.1:28321613-28496613 GCF_032717465.1 Coenobita brevimanus | reverse complement strand
GTCCTATTTGGGAAACTAATTTTCCTTACATCTTTATCGCCTCCCTTTTTATGCAGTTTTTTGCAATGTCCTCTTGCTGATGCATCTCCATTAGTTATGTAATCATATATGTCTATTTCCTCCTTCCCTGATATGCATTAATACAGCATAATCATTTCTCATCTTTTCCTTCTCTCCTGTAGTGTAGGTAGATTCAGTTTTTCTAGTCTTTCTTCGTAGCTTAGATCCCTTAAGCTTGGTATCCATCTTGTAGCGGCTACTAACCATACTTCAGAGTTGGTCTGATGAATGATGTTATCTTTCTTAGCATGTCTTCATTTATGTATGTGAATGCTATTCTCATATTTGCAAGCAGTGTAGACATGTTCCGTACCTTCTCACTGATGAGGTCAGCCGGAGATAGACGGTTATTGATAATCACACCAAGGTCCTTCTCTGTTTCTAATGTGTGTAGGGTTTTACTTCCTGACTTATAATCCCAATCAGGTCTTCTCAGACTTTTACCAAACTTGATTACATGACACTTGTCCACACTGAATTCCATTTGCCAAGTATTGCTCTATTCATGAAGTATATTTAATTCTTCTTGTGGCTCTTTACAAGAGTCTGCATTAGTAATTTTCTTTTGTATTTTTGCATCATCTGCAAACATATTTAGACAGCTTTCATTTCCAGTGTTGTTATCTATATCATTTATATACACTAAAAACATAATTGGTGCCAGCACTGAGCCCTGTGGAACTCTGCTAGTCACTTTCCTCCATGATGAGTAATTTCCCCTTAATACTGTTCTCATTTTTCTTTTTTTGAGAATATCTTGCATCCAACAATACAGTTGCCTCGGATTCGTCCTTGATGGTACAGTTTCCATGAAAGTCTTTGGTGCGGTACTCTGTCAAATGCTTTATTGAAATCTAAATAGATACTGTCCACCCATCCTTCTCTTTTCTGTTATGTTTCCGTTACTCAATCATAGTAGCTTAAACCGATTAGTACCATATGATTTTCCCTTTCTGAAAACAAACTGTCTTTCTGTTATCATATTGTGTTCTAGATGATTAACCAAACTTCTCCTGTCAGCTTTTCTAATATCTTGATTACAACACTGGTTAGTGATACTTTCTGGTAGAGTGGATTTTGTCTATTCCCTTTCTTGAATAACGGTACAATGTTTGCTTTCTTCCAAATATCAGGTAGTTTACCTTGTCCCAAGGATTCTTTGAAAATTAAAGATAATGGTTTAATTTACTTCTTTGCACATTCATGTAGTACCCAACATGAAATTTCATCAGGACCACTTGCGTTTCCTTTGTCTAATTTACTTAACTCCTCTTGTATTATTTTTTCTGATATTTGTATATCTGGTAATATGTGAGTTCATGCATGTTCCATATCATCCCTCTCAAAATTATTTTCTTCTGTAAAAGCTGTGTGTGTGTGTGTGTGTGTGTGTGTGTATGTGTGTGTGTGTGTGTGTGTGTGTGTGTGTGTGTGTGTGTGTGTGTGTGTGTGTGTGTGTGTGTGTGTGTTCTTACCTAATTGTTCTTACCTAACTGTATCTTTACAGGAATGAGTCAAGCTCGTACTGTCCTCTGTCTTAAACCATTTTTATCGTATATATCCTTAAATTTATGAGGTGTTATGGCATACACTTATTTCATTCGGTAGTGCATTCCACTGATCAATTGCCCTATTTGGGAAATTTAATTTCCATTCGTCTTTATCGCCTCTCTTTTTATGCAGTTTTTTACAGTGTCCTCTTGCTGATGCATCCCCATAGGTTATGTAATCATTTATGTCTATTTTCTCCTTCTCTGATATGCATTTATATAGCATAATCATGTCTCATCTTTTCCTTCTCTCCTGAAGTGTAGATAGATTCAGTTTTTCTAGTCTTTCGTAGTAGCTTAGATCCCTTAAGCTTGGTGCCCATATTGTAGCGGCCCTTTGAACTTTTTCGGTCTTATCTGTGTGTGTGTGTGTGTGTGTGTGTGTGTGTGTGTGTGTGTGTGTGTGTGTGTGTGTGTGTGTGTGTGTGTGTGTTTCCAAAATATCTCGAAAAGTTGTGGAAGAATTTTCATCCAAAAGTATTTATGTGAATGGGCAGAAGTTATTAACTTTTGAAGATTTGATTAAAGGCAACTGAAAACCAGCACCATACATCAAATTGCATTTTGGCCAATGTCTCAGCAATGGATAGAGATATTTTCTAACAATAATTTGTAGGTAGCTTGTACTTTAGCCAAGATATTTTGCCGGTGATTAGCATTTGGCCCCTTTTCTGTCCAACTCTCTAATGCAAGAGTTAACCGTTACTCCCAGTCCCTCATTTATGCAACAGGTCAATTCTGGAACTGTCTCCCTCTGTCTGCATTTCCTACTTCTTAAAATCTCCAGTCTTTCAAACGCAGTGTGTTCAGGCATCACGAAATGAACGGATCTTGAATACTGCTCTCTTTTGTTTTTGTTTTTTCTTGGAAGGAACCGTTCTGCAGGCTCAGCCTTTGGTTCCTTTTTCTTCACACACACAAAAAAAACTTTTGTTTTTCATTGTACTAAAAGTCTGACGAGACTTCATGATGAGATTTCTCTCCTTAGTTTAACCCAATAGAAACCATTGTCACCCAGGGGTGACAGTTCAGTGCATTTTCAAAACTTAAAATTTGGATGTAACCCCAGGTTGAGTCCTATACTAGTACACTAAGAACCTTCCCCACAAAATCCCATGTGCTTCAACTCAGGGTTTTGGAGGTTAAGTGCAGCGACAGAGTATGTAACCCACCTTTCGTGATATTCTGTAGAAGCTGCAGCAAATTTCTGTTATCGTTTGTGTGAAGATAACCAGCCATGCCTCATCCAGTAGTAGTTGCTCTGCAGTGGAACTGTCAAAGTGTTCAAGTAAATTGGGAGGAACTTCAACTGTTCATGTCTGAATTTCACCTTATGTCTTTGCTTTCAGGAAACTATGGTCAGAAACAAGACTTCCTGCTCCAGGAGGATATTCGGTTGTCCAACAACCATCTCTTATGGACTATGGTTCTCAAGGTGGCTGTCTCACCTTTGCTGTACTGATGTTTCATTTACTTCCTGAATGGTCTCTCCTTCAGGCTTTGGATGTTCAGTTACACCTGGGGAAGAGTTATATATTCTGTTGCCATTATTTACCCTACCCCCCCCCTCCACGTCCCCTGTGCCTTGACCACTTTATTCGTCAGCTTCCAAGGCCATTAAATTTGTTCTTCTAGGTGGCGTAAATGGGCATCATGCTTTGTGAAGTGAAACCACATGATATAAATGGTCAACGCTGAGCTATTGCAACTATGTGTTGAATTGTAAGGATTTTTAAGAAGGAGTGAATGTTCGTTGTACTTGTCGTAGATGGCCAGGGTTTGACTGCAGTATATTTTCTTCAAACAGAATATCTCACAAGAGTAGTGTTGAGGTGAGTTTTCTAGGGAGTATCTCACAAGAGCAGTATTGGGGTGAGAGCAGTTTTGTACTGGCTAACCCTGCGTGCTCCTTTCTGCCTCTCCTCGCCGTGCCTCTATTCCCTCCTAACCCCTTCTGCCCTGTCTCTCCCATTTCCCCTGTATATGACTGGTTGCATCACGTGTAAGAGCACGGGTGTGTGGAAACTTCCCGAGCCTGTGGAGTCTCCTATCAGGAGTCATTCAGCTGTGTGTGAAATTCCTATCTGAGAATGTGCGTTGCTGTTTCCTCTAGCACTCTCGCTTAGGTACGACTTTCATCTAACCTCTATATTACATATATACCTTATTACCTATTATATAATGAGATATATTCTAGTGTCCTGACAATGAAACACCTGTGGTGATCTCCAAGCATCACTGGCTGAGGATTTAGATCTTGTTCCTCTGAGCACGGGCAACCTGACACATTTCATATTCAAACTGGTACTCTATGTGCTATTGATCATACATTCATCTCCCACGATTCTTCGCTGAACTTTTAATGTGAGATTTTGCCTGGCATGAATGGTATAGATCATTATCCTACTGTAGGCAATGCATGCAATTCTGTGCCAGCAAAGTGTGTCCCTCGCTGTTGTTTGGGTACAACTGATTGGGCAGAGTTGGCAGAACACTGTAGTCTTGAGAGTAGTGTTCCCTACTTTCAGTGCTGATGATGCACAACAGTATTTCACATCTACTGTTTAGCAGGGTGGCCTCTCTTCAATTCTACTGATGTCTGGAGCATTGCAGGAGATCTGTGCCTTGGTGGGATGAAGAGTGTGCTTTAGCTAAGTGTGTCCACAAAGCTTCATGTAGAAAATTTAGGAAGACTAAATATGTCATCTTTTTAACCCTTTCGTGCACCCTAATTTTTCAGTAAGTTTCCAGGCCACCCCCCCAGAACCAAACCCCGCTCAGGCTGCCTCTGCTCGCGTGGAAAGGAAAAAATTCTATAGCCAAATTTACCCTCGGAAAGTGCTTACATTGTTATAAATCGCATCCCATCATCAGCATTAATGTTTGTACTATCAGATAATCCAAAAAAAAAAAGAAAACAAAACAGATGAATAAGTGTACAAAAATGAAGCAAGAATAAACCTTATTTAGGTGAAAACTAGCTTCTCATAACTTCCCAACATCACTGTGAAAAAATTCTTCCCGTGATGCGCATTTGCAAAGGACATGTCAATATGCAGAATTTGACGAACTTTCAAATGAGTCTGGTTTCGAGTTGATACGTCCAATAGTTTTCGTGTAAATCGAAAAAAAACTACGAAAATCGCCTAAAAACATCTGATTTTATTATTTCGTATATTATTAGTGACACTGTAACAAACATATATGTAAATTCTATCAAGTTTTGTAGGCCAAAGGTTAAGGAAACCCATGATATAAAGCACTGTGTTATAACCCTTATTGTTACTGAGAAAATGAATTTTGAAAAGTTATGATGGGTTGCGCGGTAACAGCACGTATGCTCCGGCCCGTAGGCTGAGTATGTTCATGTTTCGGAACTCCCCCAAATAATTATTTGCACACAAAAGTTACTTTCCTTTACAAAAGTATGCATAAGAAATCATCAGTTTGATCATGCTTTCTTCAGATATTTTATGTGACCTATACTTAATGAGTAAAATGACTCAGACAGTAGCAGTGAAATCCACCACATTATCCCTATGAGAAATATATAGTAAACACAATTTGTACCTTACAATACAATAGTACAAAAACTAGACAAATAAGCTGGTTACTCCATCCTCTAGCAGTGTTGTCGTGTTTCTTGAGAGGAGATGGAGTTGCAGAGAGGAGGACAGGTATGATCACAGCCTCTGTATGTGTGTATTTGTGATGTGTGTCTGTGTGTGAGTGTCTGTCTGTCTGTGTGTCTGAGTGTGTGTGTGTGTGTGTGTGTGTGTGTGTGTGTGTGTGTGTGTGTGTGATTTACTGCTGTATGTTATCATCAGTATGATACTGACGAAAGCATAGTCCTGTGCAAAGCGGCACATCACAAACAGGACATATATAGCTGGTGTCCCTCCTCCTCTTGTGCAAATAGCACAGATGACACCACAGCCTTATCCTGTTGGGGATTCTCTTCAGGGTGTGGTGCAGTGTTGAGTCCAAGCATGTCCTATCGTCCACATATCGACGGCACTTGGACGGTAGTGCTCCTCCATCTCCTCGCCTCCATACTCCTGCTGGAGGTGCAGTGGCAGAAGCTGACCGAGTAACTCCTGATGGGACAGCTTCTGCGGGAGGTGGAGTGGTTGTGGCAGTAATTGGCCAAGTAATTCATGATGGGCCAGCTACTGTGGGAGGTGGAGCGGTCATGGCAGTAACTGGCCAAGTTACTCCTAATGGACCAGCTACTGCAGGACTTGGAGTGATAGTTGCAGGTAGAGCATAGGCTGCTGTTGATGGAGTGGTTCCTGCAGGTACAGGTGGTCATCATCGCGAGGGTAGGTCAGGGGCATGGTAGAGGACATGACCCGATGCCGGCCACTCCTCCCCCTGGAATACCAGGAGTTTCTGGCATATGTGCTCCTGGAATTCTAGGACAGTCATAGGCCTGGTGGTGTTCTTCTTGTAGAGGGTGTAGGCACTGAACAGGGCCATGTGAATGAAATAGTAGGTCAGTTTCTTGGTCCACTCTGACCTTTCGTCTATGGGCCGGGTAGTACTGGATCATCTGATTGAAATGATCCACCCCGCCCATATGCCGATTGTAGTCCTTCACCATGACGGGCTTCTTCACGGTTTTGACAATGTGATGGAATCTCCTGTCTGGACCCTTTGCCTTCCCATGAACCTGCTTAGAGATGGCGATGTTACTGTGGAAGCTGGACGCTATATTTACGATGTTTGTCCTTCCACAGCAACACCATTACATTGTCCTTGTGCCTAGCATCCATTCCATCATCAGGAGGCATCTATCATTGCTGTTGTCCTGCAACTCCCTCGGTGCTCCCCTTGCAAGTCATATTGTGCCACACACATACATTCCTTCTGTGAAAAGGCGTTCGACAGCGATACAGAGTTGTAATAATTGTCCATATATAGTTTGTATCCTTTGCCCTTCAAGGTTCAATGAGGCCCCACACTGTGTTTTCTAAAGATTTCTTCTCCCCCGTGTATATTTCGAAATTCCAAATATAGCCACTCCTTGCCTCAGCCAAGATGTAGAGTCTGATGGCATAATTTTGGGGCTTCATAGGGTTATATACACGGAAGGAGAGCTGCCCCTTCCAACCCAGAGATCCCTCATCCAGGCTAAGATGTTTGGCTGGGATGTAAACCTTCTTGAACCTCTGAAGGAGATATGCATCACTGTGCGAATCCTTATTAGCCGGTCTTGATTGCCTTCGGGTATGGCAAGACTATTGAAAGCATGAAAGTGCTTCAGGATGGCCCTGAAGCACTTTCCACTCATAGTCCGCCGAAATATGGGGTAATCGTGAACCTCTGTGGACCGCCAATGGTGGCTTATGGTTGGCAGTTCACATATCCCCATAAGAAAGTGTAACCCGAGGAACCTGGCCATCTCTTCGTTGCAGAGGTACCAAACATCTAGTACAGTCCCCAGGAACCTGGTATTGTTGTTGGTTCGACCGTCAGGTAGAGCAACAACTCCTTGGTAATAAAAAAAAAAAAAAGTTGGAAGTACTGGAGTGGTGTTGTTCGTGCTGCCACTCTCAAACCTGGGGTTTCAGTGAAGGGGCCAGGATTGGGTGTGAATGACTCAGAACTCTAGGTTTCATCCTGACGGTCCTCACCTGGGGAAATGCTTGGCTGTGTAAGTGTGTAGCGCACAAGACCCTGAGCCAGAAGACTACTTCTCGGCTGCACACCACGACTACACCTAGGCCCACGTTTCCCTCGTCTTTGTGGTGGGGAGGGAGATGATGATGATGATTGTGTTGATGATAGCTGGGTGGATGAAGGTTCAGGTGATCGTGGTGATGAAGATTGTTCTGGTGATGGTTGTGATGAAGATGGTTGTGGTGGTGATGGTTGTGGTGAAGATGGTTGTGGAGGAGATGGTTGTGGTGGTGGTGCTGCTGCTAATAATGATGATGATGATGATGATGATGATGATTATGGCTTATATTCAAGGGGAATTGAATCTGAAGGGGAAAGTAACTTTGATGATTTTGCAGGGGAAGATGATATGGAAAGATCTTGGATGGGTGGTGAGATAAGGGCAGGTTGGAGTGTTGTCAGAGTGTAGAGTGACTGTGGGGGTAACAAGGTCAGTGTTTGCGGTAGGGGGGGGTGGAAGAGAGGTGGCGATAATATGGCTCAGTCTCCGTGGTCATGGTGGTTCCAGTGGTGGCTGGGGTTAAAACAGTGGTGGCAGTGGTGGTAGGAGTGCTGGCAGTGATAACAGTGGTGGCAGTGGTGACAAAAGTAGTGACAGTGGTAGCAGCAGTGGCAAGACCATTGGTGACAATGGTGAAAGGAGTGGTGGTAGTGATGGCGTGACTGCCTGTAGTGCTAATCACCATGGCCTTGATCGCGGCTTTGCGTTTATCTCCTCCCTTGGGGGCAGATTTTTTGTCCTCCTTTTCCTCTCCCTCACTCTCTCCTCCTCACCAGATTCACTATCAGATTCACTCTCACTGCTTTCTTCACTTTCACTTCCACTAAACAAGTATTTCATTTACTCCTTCTCCAATAAGCCCCTGCGTTACATTGTACTTTTAGTATAATAGGAGGGGAATGGTAATAATCAGTTATGATGTTGCAAATTTGGCTTTCTCAAAAAATATGTAAGGAACACTTATAAACCTTCTTTACAAGCACACTGCACTATATAATTATAACACACAATAGACCCCGAGGAGAGCAGACGCACGTCGCCACTGCTCCATACCTGGCCAACTTGGCCAGTGGCAATACCTAAATTAGTATCTTTATATGAGTCAAGCTCTGTACCAGGTTAGACTAAATGGTGTTCTAATATAAAAAAAAAAAAAAAAAAAAAATTAAGTAAGACTTGTTGAAACAGAAAAGAAAACAAAGCAGTGCAAGAAAGCGCACAATCAGCTGATCGTTTGTTTAGTCTTCAACTGCCCCAGGGAATGTAAGTACTATATGCTCTTTTAGTACTGCAAAATTACCACATACTTCAGTAAAGCAAATTTGGAAAAGAAAAGGGATAAAGGTAGAAAGAAGGATGATGATTTCTACCAAGAACTTGTTGAAATGGAGACTCACAATAAATTGGTGGAACGAGTACACAGACTAGAGAAGGCTTTTCAGAAATTAGATTGATGAAATTAAGAAACAGATGCACTTGCAAAAGGAAGAAATAGAAAAATTAGGAATGGAAGTCAACAAGAAAGACACAACCATAGATGAGCTAACAGTAGAAGTGAGTACACTTAGGAGGAAAATTAGTGAAATGGCAAGTACAGTAGTCAACCAGTAGAGTATTATGGAAGAGTTCAAAAATGATACAGAGACAATTAGGCAAGTAAGCAATCTGATAGACCAGAGCAGTGATATTGAGAAGATAACACAGGCGAATGAAGCTGTGCAAAGCTACAAAAATGATGTGGAAACCACTTATGCTGAAATGGTGAAAGTAAAGAAAGACTTAGAAACAAGGGTGGAAGAAAAAAAGCATTAAAAAAGAAGTGAAAAGAATAATCCAAAACAATCCTAAGTTAGTTAGAGATTCAGTATATATCAACAAATCTATAGTAATCACTGGTATAGAAGAGGAAGAAGTAAAAAACAAGATCTCAAGAGACAAAAAGGAGATTGCAAATGTAATGGGCATATTGAAAGAAGTATCAGAGGAAATCTGTAGTAAAGACATAGAGGAACACAAAAGGTTAGGGAAATAAGAGAGAAGCAAGTCAAGACCGCTAATGGTAACCTTCCAGAGTGTAAACATCGTGGAGGAGATACTAAAAAATGCAAAGAATCTTATGGAAAAAGAGGAGTTCAAAAATGTATGGATAAAAAGATGCCTAACACAAGAGGAACTGGAATTACTGAAAAAGAGGGAGGAAGCAAAAACAGAAAAAAATAGGGAAGGTCAGAGGAGGAGAAGAATACATTTTTTTACAAGGTAACTGGATTGCAGGTGCGAAAGTGGTACATAAACAGGAGGGAATAAAAAGGAGGAAGGTAGTAGAACCAAATCATGACAAGTATATAAACAAGATCCATCCATCCATCCATTGCCAGACGCCATGTATCCCAAACGGGGTGGTCAAGGGCTTAGAGTTAATTGTTTTACAGGGAGGGGCACTAATCCTCCACCAACCCCACTTGACACGTAGGGATGCCAACAGCATCTGGTGTTCCCAGGCGGTCACCCATCCAAGTACTAACCAGGCCCAACGTTGCTGTTCTGAAATATGGATGGAATGATATCTAAATTATTAGAGATGAATGATTATGTCAGAGAAAATGAACCACATATAATATGTCTAACTGAAACAAAATTAACACCAAATGACATCTTAAACTTAGAGGAATATAATATATGGAGAAGAGAAAGGACCTGAAAAAAAGGAGGAGGAATTATAATATTAACAAAGAAAAATCTAAAATCAAAGAAATAGAACTAGATATACCCTCACAAGTAGAACTGATTGCAGTAGAGATCAATACATTGGAAGGGAAAGTAAGTGTAGCCAATTTGTACATGCCACCCAGATCAAACACATGGGGATAGAGATGAATATGAAGACTTGGCAGAGAGTACAATTCAGAGTTTAAGAGCATTACTACATAAAATGGAAAGGAAATCGGAAAGAATTATACTAACTGGAGATTTTAATACAAATATAAATTGGAATACTCTAGATATAATAAGCCAAGAAAGCTGTTGGGATCAAAAGCTCCTGGATCTCGTGCAAAAGTATTTCCTAACGCAACATGTAAGGGAAAGCACCAGAAAAAGAAGACTCGATGTACCCTCAATGCTAGATCTTATATTTACTAGGCAAGAAAACGATATTGACAATTTAATATATCACCCTCCATTCGGCAAAAGCGACCATGTAGTACTAAATTGCAACTTCAGGATTACATATGACATAGTTAACAGTAATAAAAGTTACAAAAAGAGCCGAAACTATAAAAAGGGAAACTATCATGACCTAAAGAAGTACTTCTTAGAAATTGCTTCGGAAAAGGAGCTTAGAGGACAAGATTTAAATGCTATATATGAAAAATTCTGTGAACTTTATGAAATAGGAGTCCAGAAGTACATCCCACAGCACAAAGAAGCAGAAAAGAAAATAATGGTTCAATACAGAATGTAAAAAATCTAAAGAAAAAAGAGATTTGTTGTGGAATAGATACAGAAGACACAATAGTGAAAGGGTATATATTAATTACAAACAGGCAAGAAACGATTATACAAGAATAAGGAGGGAATCCCAAAAACAGTTTGAGGAGGATATCATAAATAAAAGTACTGATCAACCAAAGCTATTTTACAGCTACATCAGAAGCAAAACCAAAGTTAAAGATAAAATACAATCCATTATGGACGATGGAATCACCTATACACAAGAGAAGGATATTTGTGAATCATTAAACAAGAATTTCCAATCAGTTTTTACAGAGGAAAAAATTTTTGAGAGGGATTATGTGGTACATGCATGCTCACACATACTACCAGATATACAAACATCAGAAAAAGAAATACAGGAGGAGCTAAGTAAATTAGACAAAGGCAAAGCAAATGGTCCTGATGAAATTTCATGTTGGGTGCTACGTGAATGTGCAAAGGAGTTAAGTAAACCATTATTTTTAATTTTCAAGAAATACTTGAGTCAAGGTAAACTACCTGATATTTGGAAGAAAGCAAACATTGCTCCCTTATTCAAGAAAGGGAATAGACAAACTCCACTTAACTACCGACCAGTATCACTAACCAGTGTTGTAAGCAAGGTATTAGAAAAGCTTATAAGAAAAGTTTGGGTAAATCACCTAGAAGAACAAAATATGATAACAGAAAGACAGTTTGGTTTCAGAAAAGGATAATCATGTGTTACTAAACTGTTGAGCTACTATGACAGAGTAACAGACACATTACAGGAAAGAGAATGATGGGTGGACAGTATCTATTTAGATTTCTAGAAAGCATTTGACACAGTACTACACCAAAGCCTTTTATGGAAACTGTACCATCAAGGAGGAATTCGAGGCAAACTGTATTGTTGGATGCAAGATTTTCTCATGAAAAGAGAAATGAGAATAGTACTAAGGGGAATTTACTCATCATGGAAAGAAGTGACTAGTGGAGTACCACAGGGCTCAGTGCTGGCACCAATCATGTTTTTAGTGTATATAACTGATATACACAGTAATACTGGAAATGAAAGCTATCTAATTATGTTTGCAGATGATGCAAAAATATAAAGGAGAATTACTAACACAGACTCTTGTAAAGAGCTACAAAAAGAATTAAATAAACTTCATGAATGGAGTAATACATGGCAAATGGAATTCAATGTGGACAAGTGTCATGTAATCAAGTTTGGTAAAAGTGGAAAAAGACCTGATTGGGATTATACGTTAGGAAATAAAACCCTACACATTTCAGAAAGAGAGAAGGATCTAGGTGTGATTATCAATAACAGACTATCTCTGGCTGACCACATCAGCTAGAAGGTACGGAACATGTATACACTGCTTGCCAATATGAGAATAGCATTTACATACATAAATGAAGACATGCTAAGAAAGATAATAACATCTTTCATCAGATCAACCCTGGAGTATGCATCAGTACTCTGGAGTCCTCATCTCAAAAAACACATAGACAAGATTGAAAAAGTTCAAAGGGCCACCACAAGATGGGTACCAAGCTTAAGGAACAATTAGGTAAGAACTATCACTACAATACACGTAAGGTATGGATGTTGCTGTAACAGAAAACAAGGAATAAGATGGCCGGCCGCGTGCTCACACACCCTAAGAGACTGACTGCTGAGGACACTGAGCTAATAATAGGCCAATTGTCCCTGCGATACGCTGGTGGGTTTGCCATATATTTCCATTAGACTTGGCCACCCTCACCTTTGACTCACCAAAATTTGATGTAATTTCATCAACAGGAAAAGTTTCTACAATCATTTATTGGGAAGTTGTGTCATATTGCATCATCAGTTACTCTTGAGATTGCAAGTACTATGACTCACATTGCGTTATCGTGTGCGAAAGGGTTAATACAGTTAAAGAAAGCTTGTGCCCATAGTCAATGGGTTCTGAGAACCTCGTGTCACATCATGTGGAGAACCTATGTCTCATCTGTCACCTCACCCACTCCTTTACAAGTGGTCTGTAAGGTGATGAAAATAATAGGTAAGTATTCACCTTCTTCCCTGGTGCTTAAAATTCAGGGATCTTCTGCATCCATCTCCCATGAAGTAGCTTCAACTCTGATGGGGGACTTTTACAGTGTTTTTTGTTCAGATCTCTCCAAGCCATTTAGCTTTTTACGGTGTCAACAGGAAAGTTTGGGTACTTAATTTCTGTATACTGAACAGGAACCTTATGCTTTCTTTGCCGTCTGTGAACTGCATGCTACTCTCCAGCAATGTGGTGACGCCGCTCCTGTACCTAATGACATTCCTTGTGCTATGATTTGCCATTTACTGTACCATTGTCTGTTGTTTTTGTTAAAAACTGATAACAGGATAAACGGATGAAAAGAAAATATACACTATTTGGATGGGCATAGTTATTCCATTTCCTAAGCCAGATTAAAATAATTCGAATGTGACTATCAACCCATTTGTTTGACATCTTGTGTATGCAAACTGTTTGAGAAGATGGTTAGCATGAGACTAGTTCTATAAAAAAAAAAAAGAGATTTCTTATCTCCATCACAAAACGGGTTTCATAGGATGAGATGTACATTGAACTACCTAATCAGATTTGAGTCGGCAGTCTGTGAGGCTTTTGCATCTGGACAACATCTTGTAGCTTTGTCCATTGACCTGGAAGAGGAATGTGATACGGTATAGCCCCATGGCATTCTGAATCAACTTCACAGTTCAGGGCTAAACAGCCACCTGGCATTGTTTCTTAGTGACTTCTTGTTGAACAGAAGGTTTCAGATCCGTGTGCTGTCCTCACTCTGTCCTACGAGTTCAGGGAGAAGGTATTCCACAGAGGAGTGTGCTAAATGTTCCTTACTTGGTGTTGCCATCATTAGCATACTTGATTCCCTGCCAAAGAGGGTGTTTTCTTCTCTTTACGGAGATGACCTTGTGATATAGTTTGCTGGCTCCCAGATGTGTCCTGAGGAGAGGAGGATGCAGCTGGTGCTGGAAAGGGTCGCTAGTTGGCAGACTGGAGAGATTTCCACTTTTCTTTAAACAAGAATACAGGTATCCACTTTTATAGATTAAAGGGGTTGGCACCTGCTACAGTGCATGGAGAAGACTGTTTCTTGGCTTAACATTTGACTATCAGGTTACTTGAGTTTTACATCTGAAACTTCTCTGAATGTCATGTATGCAAGCAACAAATTTGTTGAACGTACTATTTCGGTACCTCATCTTCGTCAGGTGCTGGCCAGAGAACATTCCTACACCTGTATCAAGCCTTAGTGGAATCTAACCTTGCCTATGGTCATGAGGCATACTCCTAAATTTATTGTACAGTGGCTAATTGTTTTCAGTCCAGTGCATTATGCAGTTTTGCATCTTGCTACTGGTGCTTTCACATCCTACCCAATTCCTAACTTGTGGAGGCTGGTTTTCCTGTTTTTTCTACAGAGCAACTCGCTAATCATTCATTCCTAGAACTGCGTGAGACATATTCCAGACACATTTACTGCTGTTTGTGTATCACAGCAGTCATTTTTTCAGTATCATGATTCTCATCCTTGCACTCCACAGCCCTTAGGGTAAGGGGTCAATATGATTTCGGGGATTTAGGTTTCTGCATAGCCTCTCTGTCCCATTCGGAAACCAAGATTTGCACCATGATGCCTTCCAGAGGAGCAGGTGTGCAGGGATTAAGAGATTACTAAATCTTCTGTCTCTTCTCTGGCTCTTATTCAGCCATCAGCTATTTTGGAACATTCGTTCATTCACAGAGGCACCCCTCCTTGTATATAAAGATGGTTCAAAGTAACTGCAAGGGGAAGAAAATATCAGCTTCCTCCTGAACATCGTTACTGCACTGATTTGAGCGCTCGAGTCTGTGGGTCAAGCAGGCAGAGTCAGCTGCTTCAATGACAAAGAAGCGGAGTAAGGCAGAAAGCAACAGGGGGAAAACACTAAGATTGCATCATAAGGCGAAGATCTGTCCTCAATTCACATGAACAAGTCATAATTCCTTATGTTCGACCTAACCTGAGTCATAGCTAAAGACACCTCCTGAGTTGGTATAGCGCTTAGGATGCAGTTTATGACTCGATCATAACGGTAAACATGGCTGTCGCACCACAACAACAAATTTGGCACTGCCAGCCAAGACTTTCTCGTAACAGGAAAGATGTGCTTAATGAGCTAAGTGATGCAGAACTGGTAAAAAGATATCGCTTGGAATGTAAAGATATATTGTAATTTTTGTGATAGATTTGGTGTGGGAGACCCTAGCAAGACCAACAGCAAGAAACAAAGATCTCATGCCAGAAATAGAAGTTATTTTAATACCGCATTACCTTGCAACTGGAAAAATGTAACTCTGTAGTGATGACGAACACTTGTACAGTTGTCAGCTCAGATTTGCTGCAAGCCTGCTTGTGTGATGTGGGTCGTTTTGTCTGGCAACGGTGTATGGGAACTATAGTTGCGGTGCGCGACTCTGAGGTTGTTATTATCGTGCCCTGGCAACTTACCATTCAAAAATGCATCTGATTTTGTGTATAATATGAGGCCCATGTGATTCGTGTATAAGATGTTCGTGTATAATATTAATCGTGTATAATATACTCGTGCATAGTAATAAGATTCGTGTATAATATGATACGGGGTCGGACGCACTTTTGAATGGTAGGTTCCCAGGGTACGATAATGACAACCTCAGAGTCGTGCGCCGCGACTATAGTTGCCACACAAGCTTTTTTACGCTCTTAAGATGTGTTTGTAAGAATTAGTACTGCAAATTTCCCAGAGTTCAATATTCTTTATATTTCATTAGCAAAATAATGTGCTAAACACGAAAAAAGAATGTTGTGGAACAATGAAACTTCCGCTCTATCCCCTGTACCCCTTCCGATGACCCTTCCCAGCCTACCTCTCACCACATTTCTACCCCTGCTCTCCTTCATTTCACTCCCATCTCTCCCCACCCTGTCTACCTTATATTATCCACAACGCTAATCAACGTAATAAACCAGACTTTTCTTTATTTCTTGGCTCTTCCTGTAATTTTTTTTCTCTGCATTCGTGAGATTCTTGACATGCCACAGTCGTTTTCTCCCACTCATTACTTCAAATATGATGCAGCAATTTGAAACATTATGGTTCTGATACTGCTTCATGAATCAGTGAGCAGTATGAAGAGAATGGGAATATTTTCAATGGAAAGAGAGAGAGAAATAGGAGGAATGGGCACGAATGTATGTTTAATACCGCCTTCTGAAATAATAGCCACCGACTGCCAGGCTCCCTCAAAAAACAAAAAAACAAAAAAAAAAACAAAGGAATGCATCACAAGAACGAAACCCCATACGTTTCTGTATCTAGCGGCTATTACTAGTGACATGGGGTGGAGAAAAGAATGGCAACTGGAATAAAAAGAGTGGGAAGGAGACAGGGAGGGTTAGAATGGGACTCCAACAGGAAGGAATATTGATAATTAGTCTTGGATACAGTTAGTTTTATTAAAGTTTTGCGAGCAATTGAGAATAGCACGAGCTGGGTTTAGTAAACAGTCAAGAGAATTGCGATGCACCAGTCGGGTTAGTGCCCTGGATAAATGAATGAAGGTCGAGATGGTGGGGAGACAAGAAAGTGGAGAGACATGAACATGGGTGGGAGGTAGTAGGGAGAGGAGCGGTGCGGGGGAGAGAGGGGAAGGGAGCTTAGACACGTTTATAATGAGGAATGCCAGAATATTATGCTCGTACGTCGTTCCATAACATTCTTCTATCAACTGTTGCCCTTCTTTTATAGTAATCAAATACGGTATACAGAATATTGTACTCTAGGTGGTCTCTAGTACCACTTCTTAAAAACACTTCTTTGAACTGTATAAAAGGCTATGTGGCAACTACTCCTCTTACACTGTTGCCAGGCAAAAAGATGCACATCACACGAGTGGACTTGCAGTGAATTTATGCTGACGACTGTATGAGTCTCTATCGTGCTATTAGAGTTCTCCATGCTGTTGGTGGCTGTGGTGTTATTTGTTTACAGGATGGTGTGGTGAGGCAACATGTCCCAAGAACGTCTCAACTTTGTTATGCTGAATTGCACCTTAAGTCTCATAATTTTTACTTTCACCTAACTATGATGTTGGTTTTAAAATGCCAGGAATAGTGACTGAGGGCAGCACGACACCCCCGGGAGAAGCCTATGGAGGGGCAGACAGAGCGCGACCTGACCCCGGGTGACAGGAACTGAAGGCCGCCCAGGCCGCGCACCTTTATGACCCGGAACTCGCCCGCCGCCACCATAGTAGGAAAAGGAGACTACTTTGCGGGCAACCTGACCCTCAACAGGATTGCGATGAAGCTACTTCCTTAGCTCCAAGCAGCACCCCAGCGACAGCCAGAAGCTGCGCTCTTTGTGAGACGGCCAGTAGCCTCTGAGCCCTTCAGGAGACGGCCGGTAGCCACTCAGAAGGCCTTTAGGAGATGGCTGATAGCCGCTCTGTCCTTCAGATGGCCAGTGGCTGCTCCCCCTCAAGAGCCACGGCCTGTAGCCGCACCCTTAAAAAGCAACGGCCTGTAGCCAGGCCCCACGGCAGGAGACGGCCGGTAGCTGCTCCCCCGTCAGGTGCTGCTATACCACCCTACAGGAACCAGCAACGGCCAGTAGCTGCGCTGGGGAGAGAAGGGTACGTCCTCTCTCCTCCTGTAGTTGCCTCGCAGGGCAGAACACAGGCAATGGCCGGTAGCCATGCCTGTTGGAAGGAGACGGCCTGCAGCCGCTCCTCGTTGGCACGTCATCCTCTAAATGGGGCTCAGGCAATGGCCGGTAGCCGCGCCTACAGGCAAGTGATGGCTGGTAGCCGCACTTCGCCTGTGTCCCCGTCAGGGAGTCGGGCCCAAGCGACGGCCGGTAGCCAAGCCTACAACGAAGGGATGGCCAGTAGCCGCCCTCATTTCATTGCCCACGGGAACCCAGCGACTGCCAGCAGCCATGCCGGAGAGGAGCACCAAAGCCCCTCGCCCCTTGTGACTCCACTACAAAAGGGTGTTCTGCCGTCAGACCTGCCGACTGGTGGGGGCACAGACGACCCTACTGTCCACCACCAGCAAGGAAACCTTCAGGAGGAAGACCTCAGCCTTGAGGATCCGTGGAGAAGCCCTGTACTATCTCCAGGGTTATACTCTGCACAGGCAGATCCAGAGGGACCCTTCCTGGTGGACCCCGATGGAGTCCAAAACTGCAGCCCACTCCTGACGGCATCTCCGACAGGAGACTGCAGCCGACGGGCCCCCAAGGCCACCCCCAGGACCCCCGGGCGAGACCTCTCCTCACCCCAACTCAGACGACACTCGTCCTCCATCATGCGCCTGAGTGAGAGCTTCCGGAAACTCTTTGGCCCCAGTCCCGAGGGCCCGACCCCAGTTCCCAGCTCCAACAGCATGGGGCCCTTCGCTGCAAGCAGCCCTGGAAGAGAGAGGATGCTCTTACGAGTGAGTCCATGGCCGCAGGATACGGAGGCCCTTAGCCAAGCTCAGCCCCCTTCAGGAGCCGGCCTGTGAGCTCTCCCGCTGCTCTCTGCCAACGCCGCCATCCTACCCAGTCCTGACAGTGAGTGACAGTGGAATTGCAGTGACAGTAAACAGTGACATAGACATTGGGCAGGTGATAGAATACCGGAGGGAAATTAGGCCCAAATTCTATCAGTGTTACAGTACCGGAAGCATAGACCAACAGTGAGACAGTGACCTAGAACATCGGGCCGTGTGTTAGAATACTAGAGGGGAACTGAGCCCAAATTCTACCAGTGTCACAAGACCGAGAATGTAAACCAACAGTGAAACAGTAACAGTGCAAGAGAAGCCGAAGTGATTTCAGTGACTTGAGTGAATGTGTAACATGGCTCTAGTAATATAATACTTCCACAACATAAGACATATAGCCACGCTACCTATTCCAACCACAGTGTGAATTTCCCTCAAAGTTACAGTGACTGATTTCCCTGCCCAACACCTTAAGTACTGTCCATTGTACTATCCTCCTTTATCCTGAACTGTTGTCTCAACAGTATCCCGTGAGACACTGCTACTCCCGATCTCAGTGCCTAGATTCCTGTTTCTGACATCTACCTGTTCCACATTAGAATTTACCAATGTATGTGTAAGGTTGTTGCCCTGAGTTTTTGTACCCTGTCTCTCTCTTAGTTTACTAAGCTCTGGCCTAGAACGGGAACCCAGCTGCAACATAGGTATTAAGGGGCGAGAAGCTGACCCTTAAACACCTAGCATAACACTGGTGGACAGCGGTGGTTCTTGACCCAGGCATATGAGAGAGGCACTCAGGGAATACCAGCAAAATGGCTTCCAAACCTCACATACAATTGCCTAAATTCGACCTGGAACAATACGACATCCACACGTATCTAGCAATTATTAAACCATTACCATATATCGGGTTTGAGGATGACAAACAGAAAATAGCAGTTACATTTCCACTACTGGGTAAAAAGGCAGCAAATATCGCACCAAAAATCGTCCCGGGCCTCACATGGCAAAGCTTCATGAAGCTTGTGTTCCAAGCCAGCACACCCTCACTGGGAAAAGTGGTAGCACTATCCCACTTGGACAGCCTGACATACAATGGCAATTTGGATGATACCTTAATCCAGGCCAGACGTCTGGTTACTGCCGCCTACCCAGAGGCGGATGATGAAACGCGGGAGCAACACACCTGCAACACCCTCTTCAGAGTCCTCCCTAGCAAGGTCAAGGAGCACTTCACGATCCATGACCAACGGGAGACCTGGACAGGGACATCCAACTCATACGATGCCTTCTGACCTCCCACCCTACCCCTCAACAAATCAACATGGTGAATAAATTCGACACCAACAAACCTGCACCACCAGTCAAGCCACGTCCGCCTATGCCGCAGACCAGCCCCACCCCGACTCCCAGCTTGCCCAGGGCGCAACCCACCCACAGATGCCCCAGCCATAAGGAGAACCCTAACCTCATCCTGATTAATCCCTGGGAGTTCTCCACGTGCAGCTCCAGGTGCCCACTCCACAACATCAGGGACCAACTAAAGGCTGCTAGACACAAGTCAACCACCCCAGGCTAATTTAAAGTCTCCTCCTTGGAAAACGAGGAACCAGCAGACATACCCGCACCTGCGGAGGAAGATGAACCCAGGGAGATGGAACAAGAGGAAGAAGAAGGAGGTCCATGACAATTGGATTTTTAGGACCGCCCCTGCACCTCCCCATGGTAGCAGGGGCCACTTCCCCCAGATATCGCCCCCCAGTCTACAGCAAGATGAGGCTGAACGGGGTGAAAGCCAGACTTATGGTTGACACGGGAGCGGCCAGTTCCTACCTGTACAGTCATTTTTACTCCCGTCACAAGTCGACCTTTGGCCCACTTTTCCCGATGGCAACTCATCTTGTGGACGCGGGGGATGTCCCCCTGCCTATTCTTGGGGAAACTCGGGCCCTTCATGTTGACACCCACCAACCGGCATCAACACAACACAAATTCATTGTATTTGATTCCACTTGCCACAACTATGATGGATACCTGGGACTGGACCTGCCACAGAAATTAAAAGCCACCATCAATTGCCATAACACACAGCTCCAGTTCTGGAAGTCCCCTGACTGCCCCCTCCCCAGCAGTGTGCATTTGCATGCCCCAACCCCAGCTAACCTCTCCCTCCTCGGCCCCCCTCCTCTCTCCTCCTCCCCTTCAATGTTCCCTGCTATCACCTCCTCCACAATAACGATTCCCCACCAACACGAAACCTGGTTGCCCCTGAACAGACCCATGGGTACGTCTGTCCTGTTCTCCCCCCACCTGCCAACAGGGGACCCTCTGGGCCTGCATTTTGCCCCCGACTTTTCCCCCCCCTCACGTAACAGCAGTCCGAATTGCTAACCTCACTCCCTTTCCCCTGACACTACCTAAAGGGCTCATAATAGGAGAGATGGAAGAAGCCAAGCCTTGCCTGCTAATCTCACTCCCTTCCCCCTAACACTACCTAAAGGCCTCACAATAGGAGAGATAGAAGAAGCTGAGCCTTAAAGGCTCCCCTCCACCCTGTCCCCATCCCCGACCATCTCTCCCCCCACCAATCCGACACCCTCTGCCGCCTTCTCCTGGACTTTCAGGACCTGTTTGCGGCGGGACCCACTGACATTGGACATACCGCTTACCTGGCTCACGAGATTCACATGACAGGTCCGCCGAACGCCAGCCATCCCAGCGGAAGAATCCCAAGCAACGGGAGGAAGAAGACCGCCAGGTTCAGGAAATGATTGAGGCTGGAGTCGTTTCCCCTTCCACCAGCCCCTGGTCCTCCCCCGTCGTGCTTGTGAAGAAGAAGGATGGCACCATGAGGTTCTGGGTCAATTATCGTCGGCTCAACGATGTGATCATCAAGGATCCCACCCCACTCCCCAGGGTAGACAACTCCCTCGATTCCCTATACGGCACCTCCTGGTTCTCCACCCTTGATCTCCAGCCAGGGTATTGACAGGTACCAGTGTGACCAGAACACAGAGGCAAAACTGCTCTCTCTACCAGCAACAGAAAGCACTACGAGTTTAACATCCTGCCTTTCGGCCTCTGTAATGCCCCTGCCACATTCTCGTGATTAATGGAGTCTGTCCTCAGTGGCCTCACCTCGGAGGTCTGTTTGGCCTTCTTAAATGACGTTAATATGTTTAGCAGGACCTGGCCCAACCACCTCTAGCGCCTCTGAAAAGTCTTTTCTGCATCTGACAAGCAGGCCTCAAACTACGACCCTCCAAGTGGATCCTAGCCACCAGAACTGTCTTCTTCCTGGGGCATGTCATCTCTCAGAATGGCATCTCCCCCAATCCAGACAGGCTCCATGCCATCGCGGACATTCCTCCACCACAAGACGTCCACGGAGTTTGGGCCTTCTTTAGCCTGACCTCCTATTACCGACGCTTTGTGAAGGGGTTCGCCCACATTGCCAAGCCACACCACAACCTTACCGGGAAAGGCGAACCTTTTATCTGGAGGGATGAAAGATGAGCCACCTTCCAACAATCGTGGCCTTCCCCGATTACTCCCTTCCATTCCATCTCTACACCGATATCTCCCTGATAGCAATAGGCACTGAGCTAGCCCGAGTCCAAAAGGGCCGTGAGCACATCATAGCCTGTGCGCCCGCACCTTCAATCAGGTGGAGAAAAACTATGCCACCATGAAGAGGGAATGCCTGGGCATTATCTGGGCTTTAGAACACTTCCGGGCGTACCTGTTGGGGACCCGGGTTACCATCATTACCAACCACCAATCCCTAGAATGACTGCAGCAGTCCAGCACCCACAACGCCTAGCTCATCAGATGGCGCGAAACCCTGGAGGAGAGTAACTATGAGATCTCCTACTGCCCCAGGAAACTTCACACAAATGCAGATACTATCTCCTGGCTTCCCATCAATGTCGTACAGCCCGAGTTCGATCTCCTCCGACAGTGGCAACATAAAGAACGACCCCTTTGGATCCCCCAGCATCTCTTCCAAAAATTACACCATCAGGGCGACCACCTGTTCATCCCATCGGGGCATATCGTCCTCGTTCCTGACACCACCCTTGATGCCCTCCAACATCTCCACACCCACAACAGGATCCACTTGAGGGCAAAGAAATCCTGCAGGTTTTCAATGACACATATTGGACCCCTAACCCATCCAACCTAACCAAGGATATTATCCAATCCCGCCGGGCGTGTGCCTTAGGGAAAGGCATCACCAGTACTGCCAGCTCGTCAGGCCACATCACTGCCCACTTGCCCTGGCAGTTACTATCCATCGATATAGTGGGGTCCCTGCCACCAAAGTCAGGCTATCGGTACGTCATCACTTTTGTCGATACATACTCAAAATTCATCTTCGCCTCTCCAGCGAAGGAACATCACACCGTTGCAGTTGTCGACGCATTGATCCATCATGTCTTTCCGTATTTTGGCATCCCACAAGCTATCCGTTCTGACAACGCCCCGGTGTTCACCAGTAATATCTGGCAGGAGTTAGCTCAAATCTTCGGGTATTACATCTCCCGCTCATCCCCCTATTGGCCACAGGGCAACGCCATCTGCGAATGAAGCCATTGTACCTTAATGAACCAGCTCTGCACCCAGATAGAAGGAACAAAGAACAAAGACTGGCACGCACACGTCAAGATCGTGCAATGGGGCATAAAGTCTTGCCCATGAGAGGATGTCATCTCGCCTTACGAATGTGTGTTTGGAGAAGCGCCTCTCCTCCTACAAATGCGGCAACACCTACAACCCCCCGCAACCTCCCCCACCTCTGACCCCCTTCACCATCTCAAGAGGCGACTTTCTCACCTACATAGTAACTTAGACCTCCAACCTGAGACTGCATCCAACCTGTACAAGCTGGTCACGATAGCACTGCGCCCTACACCCCACAAGCTTACACCTTGCTTCACAGGACCCTACACCATCACCAACGTCCCCAGCCTCTACCAAGTGATGGTTGATTATCATAACATGCCCCACACACTCATGAATCACCATGTGCACCCATTTCATTCCTCTGCTTCCCCAAACCCCACCCCACACCCCATGCCACCCACAAAGCCCGCCTGCCTCCCCCTACCTCCTACAACTGCTACATATCCCCCTTGCCTTCTCTCTCCACCTCCCTCTTCCCATCCTCTCTCACTCCTCCCCCCGTCACACCACATCACACCTCACCTGAAGACTCGCCGACGCCACAAACTCCCGACCTCTCCCCCACCCTTTCCCTGCCGTCCTCCCCATCCCCCACACCCGCCACTACCTGTCCCACCCACACATCAACCTCTCCTCTGCCAGCCCAGCCTTCACCCCACCCACCACCCATCACCAGCCCTCCACCCTCATGCACCCCACCTGCCTCCACATCCCCCATGCCCATCACCACATGTCCTGCTCATGGACCAACCTCTCCTCCACCCGCCCACAGTTCACCCCGCCCACCGCCCATTACCACTTCTAGCTCCATTGCTGCACCTCCACCCTCACGCACCCCGCTCACCTCCCCACCACCCTCAACTCCACCACACTGCCCACACGCAACCAATTCACCACCCACACCCACCCTAAAAACCACCATCACATGCTCCGGTTGCCTTTCACGCCCAACCGCACGATATGCCCCCACCCCTACACCACCCACCTCACCGCAAAACCACACTCCTTCTCCTAACATGAGTCCCATCACACTCACGCTACACCAAGCCCAAATGCCAGCCACCACCACTCCCCAGAGACATCACACCAAATTGCCCCGTCATAAAACCCTACGCTCCCCGGTGATCTCCAGCATTCAGCACAGCTCTCTACAGGAGACAAGACCTACCAATATGAGAATCCGACAAGACACATGGGCGCCGCCCTCCAGACACAACCATCGCGTCCGTGGCCCCCTCCACGTCCTGTGACTCCTCCACACCACCACCAACCTGTCCACCCTCTTCTTCACCTGTGACAGTGACACCCAAATGGACGAAAACCCGGCCACCGCAGCATGGAATGCCCTCATTTAACATCTCCAAACTGTGCACCACACCAACAACACCAAAGTCCATCACCTTCAGTCACGGGAAAGTGACTTTATCCCCGATGACGGTGGTAAAATGCCGGGAATATTGACTGAGGGCAGCACGACACCCCCGGGAGGAGCCTACAGAGGGGCAGACAGAGTGCAACCCGACCCCGGGCGACAGGGACATAAGTCGGCCTGGGCCGCGTGCCCCTATGACCCGGAACTCGCCTGCCGCCACCACAGCAGGAAAAGGAGACTGTAGCACCATTCGAGCAGGGCAGTACTCCCGAGGTGGATGGAAAGCTGATGACAGGGAGAGCTGGAGCTCCCGTTTCATCAGCCCTTAGGACTAGTTCCTGACCATCCCCCATTGCTGAACTTTTTCAGTGTCTCAGTTACACAGAGAGTAGGCCAGCATTCTCTCCATTACAATATTCTCCAACTATCTACACCAAACTACATGCACAGTACACACTACACTTCCTTTTCCAAAATTAAAAAAAATCATTGCTTCTCAACACTTAGCCTCAGAGTCCCCAGGGGGGGGACCATAAATGCCCCCACCTTCCGCCCCTCTCCCGGTGACGATTTGAGCTGCCTGGAACCACTGTCTGACTCACTTCCTAATTTCTGCAACATTCGCGGCCTTTCCTTTAACTTTCGCTCTGTTGAGCACCACCTCTCCTCCTCTAAACCTCACTTTCTCTTTCTGACTGAGACTCAGCTATCTGAAGCAACTGACAGCAAACCCTTTTCTGTATCCTCCTGCTATCTCTATACTCATTTCAAAGCCAAAGGTGGATGTTGTGTATATGTACGCAATGACTAATCTTCCCCACATGTTCCTGAACTTGATTCTTTTGAATTCTTTACTCTCTGGCTTTGGCTTTCCTGTCATTCTCTGACTAAATATATCTGTGCTGTTTACTATAAAAAATTCTTCGACTATCTAACTTCTACGATGGAACACATTCTATCCATTTCTCCTTTCTCTGAAATCTCCAATCTAGGAGATTTCAATGTTCACCACCACCTTTGGCTCTCCTCTCCTTTCACTGATCCACCTGGTGAACAAGCCTACATCTTTTCTATCCTTAATGACCCAGAGCAGCTTGTACAGCACCCTACCTGCATACTAGACTGCCTTGGAGAGAGCTCCAACATACTTGACTTCTTCCTTACAACTAATCCTTATGCTTACACTCTTAATCTTTTCTCTCCATTGGGCTCCTCTGATCACAACCTTATCACCTTAACCTGTCCTCTCACTCTGGTACGGTATGAGGACCCTCCAAAGAAACGTTGCCTGTGGCACTTTGGAACTGTGGATTGGGAGGCCCTCAGGCAGTACTTCTTTGATTTTCCCTGGAATGATTATTGCTTCCATGGCCGGGAGCCATCTGAGTGTGCCTTGCTCATTACGGAGGTTATTCTCTCGGGTATGGAAACATACATTCCATTCTCATATCCTTTGTCTAACGCAAGAAAGCCTTGGTTTAATCGTGCTTGTTCTAATGCTGTACACAACAAGGAGAGGGCCTACAAAAGGTACCGGAGCCAACCCACCTCTGAATCACCTCACCATTACGTTCTGCCTGGAATCGTTCTAAGTCTGTTCTTTGCTCTGCTAAAAATAATTTCATCCGTACTAAATGCTCTCAACTCTCCAACTCGAATTCTTCCCGCTCTTTCTGGCACCTTGCCAAAAACCTTTCTAACAACTTTACCTCACCATCCTTCCCTCCTCTTTTCTACTCAGATGGTTCTGTAGCTATTTCTTCTATTGATAAAGCAGCTCTCTTCGCACAGCCTTTCTCCTCCAATTCCACCTTAGACGATTCCGGTGCTGTTCCTCCATCACTTCCCCCCTCTGACTTCCTCATGGCTGACATTAAAATTTCTTCAGCTGATGTATTTTCCGCCATCACTGGCCTCAATACTAACAAGGCATATGGGCCTAATGGGGTCTCTCCTGTTGTTCTCAAGAACTGTGCTTCTGTGCTTACACCCTGCCTAGGCAAACTCTTTCATCTTTGTCTGCCAAGTTGTACCTTTCCTTCTTGCTGGAAGTTTGCTCTCATTCAGCCAGTCCCAAAGAAGGGTGACCATTCCCAACCCTCTAACTATCGTCCAATTGCTTTAACGTCCTGTATTTCAAAACTATTCGAGTCAATTCTCAATAGAAAAATTTTAAGGCATGTTTCCTATCACAACCTTCTTTCTGATTGTCAGTACGGGTTTCGTCAGGGACGCTCCACTGGCGATCTTCTCACCTACCATTCAGACTCCAGGTCATCCTCCTTTCGGGATTTTGGCAAAAGCTTTGCCATTACACTTGACATCTCAAAGGCTTTTGATCGAGTCTGGCATAAATCTTTAATTTCCAAACTGCCCTCCTACGGTTTCTATCCTTCTATCTGTGCCTTCATCGCTAGCTTCCTTTCTGGTCGTTCTATAGCCGCCGTTGTAGACGGCCATCGTTCTTCTCCTAGATCTATCAACAGTGGTGTAGCTCAGGGCTCTATCCTATCACCAACTCTCTTCCTTTTATTCATCAATTCTAAGCTGTACATCTAACCCTATCCACTCATACGCTGATGACTCCACTCTTCACCTTTCCATTCGGTTCCCACAACGCCCATCTCAGCAGTTACTTCAACAAACAAGGGATGAGGCTATGGCACACCTAATGTCTAATTTGGCTCGTATCTCTGACTGGGGTAAAAATAATCTTGTTGTTTTTAATGCATCAAAGACTTAGTTCTTACACCTATCAACCCGACAAAATCTTCCACAGGTGTACCCACAAATGTTTAATAATATTCAGCTTAATCCTGCATCATCCTTGAACACCTTGGAGGGTCATTTACCCGGGATTTATCTTGGAAAGATCATATTACATCTCCTGTAAAATCTGCTTCCAAGAGATTAGGTGTGCTAAGCCGACTCCGTTCCTTCTTTACCCCTGCACAATTGTTGACTCTATACAGGGGTTTTATCCACCCCTGTGTGGAGTACAACTCTCATGTGTGGGGAGGCTCCCCACATACAGCTCTTCTCAATAGGGTGGAGTCAAAGGTTTTCCATCTCATTAACCCTCCTCCTCCTACTGACTCCCTTCAACCTCTGTCTCTTCACCGCACTGTTGCATCTTCATGTCTTTTCTATCGCTGCTTTAATGGTCACTGCTCCTCTGAACTGTCTGCATGCATTCCTCCACCTCTACGACAGGCGTGTAGCACCCGTCTAGCAGCAAACTCTCCTCCCTTTTCTGTCCAACTCTCTAATGCAAGAGTTAACCATTACTCCCACTTCTTCATTTATGCAAAAGGTCAACTCTGGAACTGTCTCCCTCTGTCTGTTTTTCCTGCTGCCTATGATGTCCAGTCTTTCAAAAACAGTGTATCCAGGCATCTCGAAATGATCATATCTTGAATTTGGCTCTCTCTCTCGTATTTTGTTTTTCTTTTGGAGGGAACTCTTATTGTGGGTTCATGGCCTTTGGTTCCTTCTTCCTCACATAAAAAATAAAACTAGTGGGCGAGCTGACCATCGATAGGATCGGGGAGGAGCTACTTCCTTAGCTCCAAGCAGCACCCCAGTGATGGCCAGAAACCGCCCCCTTTGTGTGACGGCCAGTTGCCGCTCAGTATTTCAGGAGACGGCCGGTAGCCACTCGGAAGGCCTTCAGGAGACGGCCGGTAGCCGCTCCCCCTCAAGAGACACGGCCTGTAGCTGGATTCAGGCAATGGTCGGTAGACGTGCCCTTAAAAGGCCATGGCCTGTAGCCAGGCCCCACAGCAGGAGATGGCTGGTAGCCACTCCCCCGTGAGGTGCTGCTATACTCCCCTACAGGAACCAGCGATGGCTGGTAGCCGCACTGGGTAGAGAACGGTACGTCCCCCCTCCTCCTGTAGTTGCCTCAGAGGACAGGACACAGGCAGCGGCTGGTAGCCACGCCTGTCAGAAGGAGATGGCCTGCAGCTGCTCCACATCGGCACATCGTCCTCTATACAGGGCTCAGGCAACGGCTGGTAGCTATGCCTAGAGGCAATTGACGGCCGGTGGCCGCACTTCACCTGCGTGTCCGTCAAGGAGTCGGGCCCAGGCAACGGCCGGTAGCCATGCCTATGACGTAGGGATGGCCAGTAGCCACCCTTGTTTCATTGCCCACAGGAACCCATCGACGGCCGGCAGCCGCGCCAGGGAGGAGCACCAAAGCCCCTCGCCCCCTGTGACTCCCATTATGAGAGAGCATTCTGCCATCGGACCTGCCGGTCAGCAGGGATGCAGACAACCCTGCTGTCCACCACCAGCGAGAAAACCTTCAGGGGGAAGGCCTCAGCCTCGAGGATCCATGGAGAGGCCCTGTACTATCTCCAGGGTTATTCTCTGTGCAGCTGGCTCCAGAGGGACCCTACCTGACTGACTCCAACAAAGGCCGATGCCACAGCCCACTCCTGATGGCGTCCCTGACAGCAGGAGACCACAGCCGATGGGCCCCCAAGGCCACCCCCAGGACCCCCGGGCAAGACCTCTCCACCCCAATGCAGACGACACTTGTCCTCCGTCAGGCACCTGAGTGAGAGCTTCTGGAAACTCTTCAGCCCCAGTCTCGAGGGCCAAACCCTGGTTCACAGCCCCGACAGCATGGGGACCTTCACCGCATGCAACCCCGGAGGAGAGAGGACACCCCTACGAGTGATCCCGTGGCCGCAGGATGTGGAGGCCCCTAGCCGAGCTCAGCCCCCTTCAGGAGCCGGGCTGTGAGCTCTCCCGCTGCTCTCTGCCAAAGCTGCCATCCTACCCAGTCCTGACAGTGAGTAACAGTGGAAGTGCAATGACAGTGAAACAGTGACATAGACATCGGCCAGGTGTTGCAATACTAGAGGGAAATTAGGCCCAAATTCTATCAGTGTTACAGTACCGGAAGCATAGACCAACAATGAGACAGTGATGTAGAACATCAGGTCGTGTGTTAGAATACTAGAGGGGAACTGAGCCCAAATTCTATCAGTGTCACAAGACTGAGAGTGTAAACCAACAGTGAAACAGTAACAAAGCAAGAGAAGCCAAACAGTGATTTCAGTGACTTGAGTGAATATGTAACTCGGCTCTAGTAATACAATATTTCCGCAACATATGACCTACTGTATAGCCACTTTACCTATTCCAACCACAGAGTGAATTTCCCTCAAAGTTACAGTGACTGATTCTCCTGCCCAGCACCTTAAGTGCTGTCCATTGTACTATCCTCTTTTATCCTGAACTATTGTCTCAACAGTATCCTGTGAGATACTGCTACTCCCGATCTCATTGTATGTTAAATGATTGCCCAGATTCCTGTTTGTGACATCTACCTGTTCCACATTAGAATTTACCAATATACGTGTAAGGATGTTGCCCTGAGTTTTTGTGCCCTGTATCTCTCTTAGTTTACTAAGCTCCAGTCTAGAAAGGGAACCCAGCTGCAATATAGGGGTTCAAGGGACGGGAAGCTGACCCTTGAACACCTAGCATAACATGTGTTATAAGTACGGCCCCAGGATCCTGCCCACACCACACACACGTGCTCGACTGTTCCCTGCCTATTAATATACAGGGAATACAGGCCGAGTTTCCTCTCCCCCTCTTATCAAGTGGAGGCCATCTCCACTGTTATTTGTTAACAATCCTCTTGCCTTGCCGTACCTGTTGTAAATGCTGTAAATATTGGGTAACTCAATTTTTTTTCTGTGTTTCCTCTCACTAACCTGAAGCTGAGCATGGCAGACCTGGTATCTTGGGGAGCAGTGTCGATAGACCCACTTCACATCACATCGTAGCGATCTTTGCTAGGATTAAAGTGCTCTATGTATATCCGGTTGGTGGAGTTGTTTTTACTCTGCAGAGAGGATTGGTGATAAGTCACTTCGGTGCCACCTATTTTCCAGGGCATGGAAATAGGTGTTTGTGTTTCACACTCTAGTTACTTGATTGGTTTGCACTCTCATTAGTGGATTAACCTGCCGCGTCCCAGAGACGTGAATTCACGTCCTCACATGATGTGCACTCATATCCTGGAGACGTGAATTAACGCGGCAACATTGCAAGGTCCCTAATTTGCACAATTTTCAATTTTCGCGAGTGATTTCGTGAGTGATTTTTGGCACGTATACACGGGACACCTTCCTCTATTCCTCTACAAGATGCCAAGCAGGGACAATGCCTTACACCGCATAACCTCTCCTCTCCCCCCTGCACGCCATTGTCTCGGCAATTCACCTGTTACCAGTGACCTGGCCAATAAAGACATTCAGGGCTAGAGTGATTCCCCAATCGATGACAATGTGGAGGACAAAGTTTACATAGCATTAGAGGAAGAAACAGTCAGAAATGATGATCAGGTAATGTGGGAAAAAAAGGTCATGAATGGTGATGAGTTAGTGAGTGAAACAATGCTTATAATGCCTATATTACTGTTTGAAAACCAATATACTCTTGTACTACATATAAATTCGTACCAAGTAAATAAATAAATACTGTTTATGAGTGGATAAAATAGTTACCCTCCCATAGAACTCGTTTTCTTTGGTGCCAGCCTGTTAGAAAACCCAGTCAGGTAAGGAGGTACTCGTACCTAGATCGAGTATTTTAAACCTCAGGTGAGCGATTTCTCTATGAATTTTCGATGTTTTTCACCAAAAGTGGATGTTTGAGCCAAAAAAAAAAAGGTCCAAAAATGTCGGGACTGGGGCGTACCATTGCCCAGAAAACGTCAGGATGGGGCGGGTTAATTGGCTCAAGTTGTGCTTGTTGCATGCCAAGGGACGGCTAGGAGCTGAACTAAGTCCTTCTAGCCAGCACTGTCTCAAGTGAGTGAGATTAATGCTAACCACTAAGCATCGGGCTTTTCATAAGAGTTGCGTAACAAGCGATTGTCATTAAATGGTGTCAGGCAGGAACCAGCCATTGGTCATTACTGGTAGTCACCACGGTTACTACCTACCCATTGTTAATTTTCGGCCATTACTTCTTAATCCGTCACGTCCCGACAACTTTCGCACCTCTGACACCCCCCAGTCCCGACCATTTTTGGAAAAAAAATTTTTTGGCTAAAACCTCCGCTTTTGGTGAGAAACATCGAAAATTCATAGAGAAATCGCTCACCTGAGGTTTAAAATACTCGATACAGGTAGGAGTACCTCCTTACCTTACAGGGTTTTCTATCAGGCTGGCTGTAGAGAGAACGAGTTCTGTGGGAGGATAACTATTCCAAACCACTCCTAAACGGTATTTATTTATTTGGTACGACTTTATATGTAGTAAGAGAGTATATTAGTTTTCAAACAGTAATATAGGCATTATAAGCATTGTTTCATTCACTAACTCATCACCATTCCTAACCTTCTTTTGCCACATTACCTGATCATCATTTCTGACTGTTTCTTCCTCTAATGCTATGTAAACTTTGTCCTCCACATTGTCATCGATTAGGGAATCAGTCTGGCCCTGAATGTCTTTATTGGCCAGGTCACTGGTAACAGGTGAATTGCCGAGACAATGGCGTGTGGGGGGGGTAGGTTATGAGGTGTAAGGCATTGTCCCTGCTTGGCATCTTGTAGAGGAATAGAGGAAGGTGTCCCGTATATACATACGAAAAATCACGTGTAAAAATTGAAAATTGTGCAAGTTAGGGACCTTGCAATTGTAAAACGTACCAGTACGTTGACAGGACTGGCAAATGCAAAATGTTGCAACGTACCCATATGTCGATGGGACATCTCGGGTTAAGTTGCATGTCCTGAACGTATTTAGCCAAGATAACAAGTGAAGAGTGTATCCAGCTGGCTAACTTAAATGCCAAAGATAAACTGCCAGTCACGTTCCTAGTGATGACTTCAGCAAGCTCCAGTTCTCAAGATGGGGAAGGTATGGCTACTTACCCCAGTCGTTTCAAGAAGGTGGCAAATTTCCTTGGATTAGACAAAGGGAACTACGAATTAAGGCAGGGCAGCTTGCTTTCAGGTAAGACGGCCGAAATGTATGCTAGTTTTGTCGCAAAGACAATTAGTGACTACCCGTCACTAAGAAAGGCTCTCTTGACGGACTTTGATAAGACTGTTATAGATTGCATTTCAGGCAAGCCAGTATTCAGGCTAAAGAGAGATTCAACTTATAGTCTCCACCCATAAAAGTCTGCTCAACTTTGGTATAAATTGGCAGGCGGGCCGAGTCATTTGAGGCTCCCTGTGGATTCATAATCCTTAATCAGTTGCTCTTCTCTCTAGCTTCAGAATTACGCCTCATCCTCAAAGATCAACTACCTGAGACTATCAAGGAGGCAGGAGAATTAGCCAATGTGTGAGCAGTCAATTAGAATGCCTACCCCCACCATAGGTTTTAAGAGAACTTTCCACCTATCACCAGGACAAAGCAATGAGCCCCATCTACTTCTTCCACTCCTCATAGTCTGAGCAGAACCTTAATAGTGAGGAAATGTCACATCTGTTGAGAAGGACATTTCAGGTCCCAATGCCCTTGGAACCCACGAGCTTTTAAGGATGCGAGAGAAGTCCAGCCATGCAACAAGGTAAAATTCTGTTCAAGTGACAAGAATGTTCCCAACTTCTCCGATACAGGCACTGTCAACGGCTCCTGGGCCTCACTGATCATCAGGGACACGGGCTGCTCCTATGTGTTAGTATCGGAAAAAGTACTACCTGATATTGACATTACTGCCTGCTGTAAGGTAAAAGTTGCTGATTACCTGGGCAAAGTTAATTACTTCCCGTCTGTCCAGTGTTACCTCTGGTGCCCCTATCACACGGGGTGGGTGGATGCTTTTTGCGCACCAATAAAATTTACTAGGGTCATGGTAGGGAAAATACCAGGTGTGGTAAACCCTCAACAACCTGAACACCCCTTGCCAGTATTTAATGAGCCTTCCTTACCACCAGATAGTAGAACTACGACTTCTCCCGATGTTCAACCCCACTGTTCAACAACCCTGACTGCTGAAAGTGGCCTCGCAACCCGTCAAGCTTCATCTCCCACCCTGGAAACAGTCCAAACAACTAGCTCTCTGACTTCTGCTATTAACATCATCCACAAACAAGTCAGTCATATGAAGCGAATCCATCCCTTGTTCTACCTGCCATATCACCACTTAAGGTCACGCCAGAGGAATTTAAACAGTTACAAGTTTCATGCCCGACTCTGGCTAGGATAAGAGACACAGCTACATCAGGTGAGACTGAAGCAGCAAGAAATGGGTCTATGATTAAATACCATAATCAGGATGCCCTACTTTACCAAAAGTGCTTGTCATTCCAGAGACCAGATAAAGTGGGTACCCTTTCTCTAGTTGTCCCTTCTGATTGCCGTCAAGTAATTTTTTGTCAGTCATGAAACATCCACGGCTGGTCATTTTTCACACAGGAAGACTGAGCAGAAGATTGCTGAACATGTTTACTGGCCATGATGAGCAGTGACATTAGGGATTACTGTCGACCTTGTGACAAGTGTCAATGTATGGCACGTAAGGGACGTGTTCATCTTGTTCCACTCAGTCTATTGGTTACAGCCACTGAACCATATTCCCGTGAAGCCATTGACCTGTTTGGACCTTTATCTCCTTTATCCTCAGAAGGCCTTCAATACATCTTGACTCTCATAGACTTTGCTACAGGGTTTCCTGAAGCAGTGTCCCTGAAGGACATCGATTCTATCTCCATCACTGAAGCACTCATTGGTATCTTCTCACGGGTTGGCTTCCAGAAGGAAATACTCTCAGACCATGGCACGCAGTTCATGTTTCAACTTGTGGGTGAGCTTCATAAGTTCTTGGTGTGAAACCCATTTTTACTACACCCCCCTTCCGCAGCAGAAATGGGAGAGCTGAACACCTCCACGGACCTCTCAAAGCCGGCCTTCAATTGTTGTGTGCTGACAAGCCCTGGGAATAGCACAGGTACCTAATTCCTCTTCTTTTTGCCCTCAGAGAAGGTCCTATCGACAGAACTGGATTTTCCTCATTTGAACCACTCCACAGATGAATGGTACGAGGACCTCTTACTCTGTTACATCATCTGTGGAAGGATCGGAGCATTCAAAAGGATCCTGACCATCTCCCTTTGCTGAAATTTTTCAGTGTCCCAATAACACAGAGAGTAGGTCAGCATGCTCTTCAATACAAGTTAATCTATCAACACCAAACTCCGTGCACAGTACACACTACACTTCCTTTTCCAAAATTCAAAATTATCATGGCTTCAAGACACATAGCCTCAGAGTCCCGGGGGGGGGGGAATGCCTCCACCTTCCACCCCTCTCCCGGTGACGACTCGAGCTGCCTAGAACCACTGTCTGACTCACTTCTTCATTTATGCAACATCTGCGGCCTTCCCTCTAACTTTCGATCAGTTGAGCATCACCTTTCCTTCTCTAAACCTCACCTTTTTTTCCAAACTGAGACTCAGCTGTCTGAGGCAACTGACAGCAAACCCTTTTCTGTATCCTCCTACTTCCTCTATACTCATTTCAAAGCCAAAGGTGATTGTTGTGTATATATATACCCAATGACTTATCTTGCTCTCGTGTTCCTGAACTCGATTCTTCTGATTTCTCTACACTCTGGCTTCGGCTTCTTGTCATTCCCTGACTAAATAAATCTGCGTTGTCTGCTTATACCCTAATTCTACTGACTGTCAAAAATTCTTTGACTATCTCACTTCTACGATGGAACACATTGTATCCAATTCTCCTTTCTCTGAAATATCCAATCTAGGAGATTTCAATGTTCACTACCACCTTTGGCTCTCCTTTCCTTTCACTGATCCACCTGGTGAACAAGCCTACATCTTTTCTGTCCTTAATGACATAGAGCAGCTTGTACAGCACCATACCCGTATCCCTGACCACAATGGAGAGAGCTCCAACATACTTGAACTCCTCCTTACAGCTAAGCCTTCTGCTTACACTGTTAATCTTTTCCCTCTGTTGGGCTCCTCTGATCACAACCTTCTTACCTTAACCTGTCCTGTCACTCCGGTGCTGCCTGTGGACCCTACAAAGAAACGTCGTCTGTGGCATTTTGGAGCTCGAAATTGGGAGACCCTCAGGCAGTACTTCTTTGATTTTCCCTGGTATGATTATTGCTTCCATGGCCGGAAGCCATCTGAGTGTGCCTTGCGCATTACGACATGGAGGCATATATTCCTTTCTCATATCCTGTGACTAATGCAAGAAAGTCTTGGTTTAATCACGCTTGTTCTAAAGCTCTCTGCAAAAAGGAGAAGGCCTATAAAGGTACCAGAGCCAACCCACCCTTGAATCACATCTGTTTTATGTTTCTGCCCGGAATCATCCTAAGTCTGTTCTTCGCTCTGCAAAAAAAAAAAAAAAAAAAAAAAAAAATCCATCCCTACTAAATGTTCTCAACTCTCCAACTTGAATTTTTCCCGCTCCTTCTGGCACCTTGCCAAAAACCTTTCTAACAACTTTACCTCATCATCCTTCCCTCCTCTTTTCTACTCTGATGGTTCTGTAGCTGTTTTTTCTACTAATAAAGTAGATCACTTCGCTCGAACTTTCTCCTCCAATTCCACCTTAAATGGTTCCAGTGCTGTTCTTCCATCATTTCCGCCTCTGACATCCTCATGGCTGACATTAAAATTTCTTCAGCTGATGTTTTTCTGCCATCACTGGCCTCAATACTAACAAGACATATGGGCCTGATGGAGTCCCACCTGTTGTCCTCAAGAAATGTGGTTCTGTGCTTACAACCTGCCTATGTAAACTCTTTCGCCTTTGTCTATCAATTTGTACCTTTCCTTCTTGCTGGAAATTTGCTCTCATGCAGCCAGTCCCAAAGAAGGGTGACCATTCCCAACCATCTAACTATCGTCCAATTGCTTTAACATCTGGTATTTCAAAAGCTTTAGAGTCAATTCTTTATAGAAAAATTTTAAAGCATCATTCCCATCACAACCTTCTCTCTGATCGTCAGTATGGGTTCCACAAGGGATGCTCCAGTGACGATCTTCTCACCTATCTTTCAGATTCCTGGTCATCGTCCCTTCGGGACTTTGGCTAAAGCTTTGCTATTGCACTTGACATCTGACTGGCTTTCGATCAAGTCTGGCATCAATCTTTAATTTCCATACTGCCCTCTTACGATTTCTATCCTTCTATCTATGCCTTCATCTACAGCTTCCTTTCTGGTTGTTCTATAGCCACTGTTGTAGACGTCCATCATTCTTCTCCTAGATCTGTCAACAGTGGTGTTCTGCAGGGCTCTGTCCTATTACTAACTCTCTTTCTTTTGTTCATCAATGACCTTCTAAGCTGTACAATTAACCCTATCCACTCGTACGCTGATGACTCCACCCTTCACCTTTCCATTCAGTTCTTGCAATGTCCATCTCAGCAGTTACTTCAACAAGCAAGGGATGAGGCTATGGCACACCTAATGTCTGACTTGGCTCGTATCTCTGACTGGGGTAAAAATAATCTTGTTTTTAATGCATCAAAGACTCAGTTCTTACACCTATCAACCCAACAAAATCTTCCACAGGTGTACCCACTAATGTTTAATAATATTCAGCTTAATCCTGCATCATCCTTGAACATGCTTGGGGTTTCATTCACTCAGGACTTACCTTGGAAAAATCATATCACATCTCTTGTAAAATCTGCTTCCAAGAGATTGGGTGTGCTAAGCCGACTCCATTCCTTCTTTACCCCCGCACAATTGTTGACTCTATACAGGGGTTTTATCCACCCCTGTATGGAGTATAACTCTCATGTGTGGGGAGGCTCCCCACATACAGCTCTTCTCAATAGGTTGGAGTCAAAAGGCTTTTCATCTCATTAACTCTCCTCCTCTTACTGGCTCCCTTCAACCTCTGCCTCTTTGCCACACTGTTGCATCTTTATCTCTTTTCTATTGCTAATTCAATGGTCACTGCTCCTCTGAACTGTCTGCTTGCAACCCTCCACCTCTACGACGGGCGGTTAGCACCCGTCTAGCAGCAAACTGTCATCCTTTTTCTGTCCAACTCTCTAATGCAAGAGTTAATCGTTACTCCCAGTCCTTCATTTATGCAACAGGTCACCTCTGGAACTGTCCCTCTTAGTCTATATTTTCTGCTAGCTATGATTTCCAGTCTTTCGAACACAGTGTGTCCAGGCATCTCGAAATGATCGGATCTTGAATTTGGCTCTCTTGTATTTTGTTTTTCTCTTAAGGAACAGGTATTGTGGGCTCGTGGCCTTTGGTTCTTTCTTCCTAGCATAAAAAAAAGCTCTATGTCTCCACTCAGCTTGACTATCGAACTCACCACCTATTAACCAACTCTTCATCATTCCTTAGATGAGAACCGACAGGCCAGTCTCCAGGAACTGTTAAACATCTTTAGCTCTTTATTTTCTGACATCCCAGGTTGTACCACCACCAATAAGCATATCTTCCATACCACCACTGAGAAATTCCAGGTCAAACTCTACCCTGGCCTATTCACCTCAAGCCGTAATAGGAAGTCGAGCAGTTATACCAGCAAGGGATAATCCAGAGCTCTTCTTCCCAATAGTATTCTCCAGTTGTCATGGTCCACAAGCAAGATGGTACCTACCACATGGCGATTGACCATCGACACTTCAACTTCGAGCAACTGAAGATTTCCCTCTCCTCACATCCTATTCTGAGGTCGTCTGATCTCAATCTAACCTTTGTTTTAAGAACTGATGCTTCTAATCATGGTTTTTGAGCCGTGCTATTTCAGTATTATGAAGTTTGTCCACATCCCAAAACTTATGCTAGTAGAAAATTGAAAGAGAAAAGATGTTCTCCATGATAGAACTGGAATGCCTTACAAAAGTATTGGTATACTAAAATTTGATTACTACCTCAGGGGAAAGATATTCATCTTGGGGGCTGACCACAAACCCCTCGTTTTCTGCACCAGCTTTAAGGGACAGAACGATCTTATCCTATGGTGGTCATTCAGCCTCCAGCCTTTCAAGTTCAAGGTCACCCACGTTACCAGTGTCGATAACGTCGGCGCAGAGTCGTTGAGTCGGTCACAAGGGGTCACCACCGATGAGCGTCCCTGAAGCTTCCCTGGTATTTCTTCAGAGGCTACTTCTGCATAGCATCCTTGGGGAATCTGTGTAGGGGAGAAAATACCAGCTTTCTCCAGAACCATCGATACTGCATTAATCTGAGTGCTCGAGTCCGTGAGTCGAGCAGGGGGAGTTGGCGGCAAGTGAGCTGCTTCATTGACAGAGGAGCGGAGTGAGGCAGAAACATCCAGAAAGCAGCGGGATACTGCCCAAACCACACGCACTCTCTGGACCGTCCCCTGCCTACTAATGTAGAGAGAATACAGGCCGATTTTCCTTTCCCTTTTTTATCAAGTGGAGGCCATCTCCACTATTATTTGCTAACAGGTCCCTTGCCCTGCCATACTTGTTGTAAGTAGTACAAATATTGGGTACACTCATATTTTTTCTCTGGGCTTCCTCTTATCTGCCTGGAGCTAAGCGCAGTGGACCCGGTACCTTTGGGGGCAACGTCGATAGACACACTTCCCATCACAGTCACACAATTATTGTTTCTCATCTTCACACTCCACATTCATTTGCATACAGGGTCAGGGAGATTATGGGAGATTTAGGTTTCTCTGCAGTGTGTCTGCCCTGTCCGACTCCTTAGAATCGTTCTTTGGTGTCTTGAGGTGCAGATGTGCATCAATTACGGGGCTACAAATTCTTCTGCCTCTTCTCTGGCTCTCCATTAGATGTTCTGAAACATTCGTCCGTTCACAGAGAAACCGTCCCTATATATACAGATAGTTCAGAATCAGACACTGGTGTCGAGTCGGTGAGAATTTCCCAGATTCTGTAAGGGCAGGAATTCTTCTTCTAAATTCCACTATTTTTACTGCAGAATTGAATTCAGTTTATCCCCTATCCTTGCCTTTCTCGAGTGGCTTTTCGTAATCAAATGAAGCAAACTAGTCAGGTTTTGTTGGGTTCATGCACATGTCGTTGTGGTGGGCAATGAGATGGCAGATAAATTAGCAAAATCTGCTTCTTCTTGGTGACCCCTGCCAACTACCCCTATCCTGCATCCGATATGACACTTTACTTCAAGTAAGTGATTCTTATTGTTGGCAAAGCCTTTGGGATGGTGTTCTTAATAATAAATTAAGGAATGTTTTTCAGAGAATGGTAGTGCCAATGGTTTTCCTCTCCGTGTCTTTGTTATCGGATGTGGCTGTCTCCCATTTCTGCATTAGGCACTCATGGCATAGTCATGAGTTCCTAAAGTGTGGTGGGGTTCAACCGTATTGTGATGATTGCCTTGTTCCAGTTACTGTCCATCACTTGCCAGACCTGTGTTCTGGTGTGGGAGACCCGCGTTGGAGGTTTTTCCATAGGCATAGTGGGGCGGATGGTGCCTACTGTCTGTCCTTTATGCTTGAAGGAGCCTCTGGCTACCTGGCTGATATATTATTCCTAAGGAAAATTCATAATTTACTTTGTTGCCTATTTTTTCCTTGATAGAGGTACCGATTTTTTCTGTACACAAGTTTTAACTTTTATTCGGTGTCATATAATAAAGCTGTTTCAGCACCCCATATTTTTTTTCCAATATGTAATTCAATTCAATTTCCTTGTCATCTATAGAAAATGTTTATTAATCCAGGCTATAACTCTTTAAAGGCTTGGAATTAGTGATGAGTCGTTCCTAGGGATTTATCCAAAAAATGGGTAAAAGTGCTTCGAGGCTGCAAAAATAGAATATTAAAGACATCATCATTGTGAAATAAATAACTTCGTTACTACAACGATATCTTCAAAAATATTGCTATCTGCAGTCATTGTTACTCAGATTAAAGGTGATTTCGTATAAACGATGTAATAAGCTAAAAGGTTAAATTCTCTTACCCACCTGTGATATACTCCTCAGACATTTATCAACCTGAGGAGTGTATGGGGCATCATGAGGAACTGGCCAGGCTAACGAAAACCATAGCATATTTTCCTTGCTTACATACAAGGGAGAGGTGCCGTCTAGTTTAGCAAAGTTCCGGGATATTATCAGCTGCAGATTTAGGGGGGAACTGATATGAGCGGTCCTGAAATAAAGACAAAAATAGTAAAAAGTGAGGATTCACCCAGGCGCTTTCCCCACCTAGAAACATCATGAAGTAGGATATATAAAGACAGAGTATTTGATACTGGGAAAACTATGAACAGCATGCCGAGTAGAATGTACCACTTAATCATTCGTACATCATTCAGTCCTCTGGAATTCTGGTGCTTCGTCACATGCCAAACCATCTACACGTTTTGGCTTCTTCAAATTCAGCTGCCAATTTGCTTTACAACCGAGTGTTAACTTAAAACATTAATTTATATATATATAGTGAAGAGGAAAAAGGAGTTAAATGATGATCTAGGAAGAAAAATGAATGCAAACCACTCTGAAAATAGGAAGTTATTCTGGAAAGAGGTGCGGAAATGTAAAAGTGAAAGCAGAAAAAATTGTGATGATGTGAAGGATGTAGGTGGTAGATTATTAACCCATGGGGATGAAGTAAGGACCAGATGGAAAGAATATTTTGAAAGCCTGATGAATAGGAATAAAGAAAGCATAGCGGCTGTGAACATTATTTGTTTGGGGGGTGCGCTTAGAAGGAATGCAGTGCCAGGAGACGTGATGCTCGCACAGATGAAGAGTGTTGTGATGCAGCAGAAAAATGGGAAAGAAGCTGGGGTTGATGAGGTGTATGCAGAGATGATCAAGTATAGTGCAGAAGTGGAATGAAGTGCTTGTTGGAGATATATAAGAAGGCATGGATGAAAGAAACTGTGCCAGCAGAGTGGAAAATGGCTGTGATTGTACCCCTGTACAAAAATAAACGTGAGCAAAATGAGTGCAAGAATTATCGTGGGATAAGTTTATTGTGTGTGGTAGGGAAGGTATATGGAAGAATTATTATAAAGTAAGTTATCAGAAGTCCTAGTAAGTGATGAACAGGGTGGCTTTTGGAGTGACAGAGGATGTGTGGATCAAATATTTGCAATGAGACAGATAACAGAGAAGGCTTGTGAGAAGGACCATTAGGTGTTTATGGTATTCATGGATCTGGAAAAAGCATATGACAAAGTGGACAGAGATGGATTATGGAAAGTTTTGCGCATGTACATGTAGATGATAAGCTGATAGGTGCTGTCAAGAGATTTTATGATGGTAGTGAAGCATGTGTAAGGTTTAATGGGCATCTATGTGAATAGTTCACGATCGGTTTGGGCGTGCGACAAGGTTGTATGATGTCCCCATAGTTGTTCAATATATGTATGGATGGAGTGATGAGAGAAGTAAAAACACGAGAAATGGGGAGAGGGATGGCGTTGCTAATGAATGGTAATGGATGGAATATCTCAACTATGTTGTATGTTTATGATGCAGTGCTGCTTGCAGATACCGGTGTAGCGTTATAATAATCTGTCCCCCTGTCCGCCCCCTACGGCGCATGCGCGAGGGTTGCCAGAGGCCGCCACAAATATGCCATTTGTCCTCTGATCTCTGTAGGGGTAACATGATCGGAGCCTCTCGCCCTTTGTTTACAAGCGACAAATGGTCATTCCGGCTTCTCTTATCATTCGTCTCAAAGCTTTCTCGGGCAGTCTCCGCCCTTAAATTAAATTAGGTTGGGCGGAAAGCAGTAAAAATTCGAATTTCTAAGGTATGAATGAGTTAGGTTGGATAAACATAGTTATTATTAATCATCTGGGGACGAGTTATCTAATCTGTTAGGCGTGAGGATTGCCTTAGCTTTGTATCTTTACAGGAATGAGTTAAGCTCGTACTGTCCCGTGTACTAAACCATTTTTATCATACATATCCTTGAAATTATAAATAGTTTTGGCACACACTACCTCATTCGGTTGTGCATTCCACTGATCAATTATTGTCCTATTAGGGAAACTGAATTGCCTTACATCTTTATCACCTCTCTTTTTATGCTGCATTTTGCAATGTCCTCTTGCTGATGCTTCACACATATGATATATATTCATTTATGTCTATTTTCTGTTCCCTTGATATGCATTTATATAGCATAATCATGTCTCCTCCTCCTCTCCTGCAGCGTTGGTAAATTCAATCTTTCCAGTCTTTCTCAGTAACTTCATTTTTCATTCATTGCCAGACACCATGTATCCCAGACGGGTGGCCAATGGCTTAGAGTTAATTGTTTTACAGGGAGGGGCACTAATCCTCCACCAACCACTTGACATGTAGGGATGCCAACAGCATCTGGTGTTCCCAGGCGGTCACCCATCCAAGTACTAACCGGACCCAACGTTGCTTAACTTCGCTGATCGGACGGGAAGCGGTGTACTCAACGTGGTATGGCAGTAACTTAAATCCTTTAAACTTGGTACCCATCTTGTAGTGGCCCGTTGTACTTTTTCAATCTTATCTGTGTTATTTGAGATGAGGATTCCAGACTACTGTGATGCATACTTCAAAAGTTGGTCTGATGAATATCTTCCTCAGCATATCTTCATTTTTATATGTGAATGTTATTCTCACATTAGCAAGCAATGTATACATGTTTCGTACTTTCTCACTGATGTGATCATCAGGAGATAGCCTGTTTCTGATAATTACTCCTAGGTCCTTCTCCTTTTCTGATATGTGTAGGGTTGATCTTCCTAACTTATAATACCAATCTGGTCTTTTCTCACTTTTACCAAATTTTATTACATGACACTTATCCATATTAAATTCCATTTGCCATTTATTGCTCCATTCATGAAGCTTGTTCAATTCCTCTTGCAGCTCTTTGCAAGAATCTATGTTAGTAATTTTCTTTTGAATTTTTGCATCATCTGCAAACATATTTAGATAACTTCCATTTCCAATATTACTATCTATGCCATTTATATATATTAAAAACATAACTGAGCCCTGTGGAACTCCGCTGGTCACTTCCCTCCATGATGAGTAATTTCCCCTTAATATTGTTCTCATTTCCCTTTTTCTGAGAAAATCCTGCATCCAACAGTGGAGATTGCCCTGGATACCTCCTTGATAGTACAGCTTCCATAAAAGTCTTTGGTGCGGTACTCTGTCAAATGCTTTCTTAAAATCTAAATAGATACTGTCCACCCATCCTTCTCTTTTCTGTAATGTTTCTCTAACTTTGTCATAATTGCTTAGAAGATTAGTAACACATGATTTTCCCTTCCTAAAACCGAACTACCTCTCTTTTATCATACCATGTTCTAGATGTTTTACCCAAACTTCCCTTATCAGCTTCTCTAGTATCTTACAACACTGGTCAGTGATACTGGTCTGTAGCTGAGTAGTTCTCATTGTGTTCTCATTGTGTTAAATTTGACTAGTGTACAGGTATTTGTAGACCTCACAGGTGGTTAAGAGGGATGAGTAAAGGACTCTGGAATGGAATGAAATGAAATGGAATAATAAAAAAAAAAAAAAAAAAGGAAAGCGAGCACCAAGCCACTCAATGACTAAGTTTCCCCCTGGGGAGGGGGGGATAGAATACCTCCTCAGTATCCCTGCTTGTCGTAAAAACCGCCTAAAAGGGGCACTTTAATCATCCTTTCCCTTTTCCCCCTCTGCTTCTTGTACTTTATCCGTCCCACCTCTTTGCCTTATATTTTCACTTTAATACCCACCCATCTCCTATTGTACTGCCATATAGTCATTGAGTGGGTTGGTGCTCGCTTTCCTTTCTTTTCTTTTCTTTTCTTTTTTTTTTTTTTTAAATAATCCATTCCATTCAATGACTAAGTTATATGGCACTAAATTGGGTGAGTATTGAAAATATATGGCAGAGAGGTGGAACAGATAAAGTACAAGAAGCAGAGGGGGAAAAGGGGAAGGATTTTTAGTCGGCTTTTACGAAAAGCAAGGATACTGAGGAAGTATTCTATCCCCCCCTCCCCGAGGGGAAGGACTCGTGAGATAACCGTGACTGGGAGCTGGCTTAGTTTCCATTGATAGTACCCTTCTGGGGAGGAGGGACAGAATACTTCCTCAGTATCCCTGCTTGTGGCAAAAGGGACACTTTAATCTCCATCCTTCCCCTCTTCCCACTCTGCTCCTGTACTTTATCTGACTTACCTCTCTGCCTTACATTTTCACTTTAACACCCACCAAACCCTCTTCCATTATAGTGCCATGTAGTCATTGTTTTAGCTTGGTACTGGAGCTTATTATTCACCTCCTCTTGTACTTCATGTGTCTTATCTCTCAGCCTTATATTTTCACTTTAATACCCACCCAACCCCCTTCCACCTCAGTGCCATATTTTCATTGGCCTGGTGCTAACTTTTGCTTTTTTTTTTTTTTTTATTATTACTGTATTCAATGCATTTCCACTGATAGTACAGTATATAAATATATCCTGTGCTACTGGACACGACAGGGTTTATGTTATTGCACATGTGTGCAGATTTAAATAAACGATTGGTATTAAAATATGCCAATCAGTGATGTGTAGTAATGTACCCAATGTGCTGAATAACCTAACTTAGGATTTTTTTTTTTTTTTATTTCCCATAACAACTAGTACGGTATCTGAAGTGATCTCAGTAACGTAACTGATAAGGGTTTTTACTTTACCCTTATCCATTGAATCAGTAGAAGTGCTGTAACAGTGTGAACAAGGACACTTCACTAAGCATACCCTACTGGAGTGCATACTGTTTTCATAGTGTTTGGAGTTAAAAGTACTTTCCCATAAATGAAATTTAGAGGCTAATTTTTATTTCACATTGACTGAACTTGAACTATACTGGACTAGCCTAACACTCTTATGTGAGATTTCTCAAAACTAAAGGGAGATGTAAGATTTCTCAAAACTAAAGGGATTGGATTCGATAAGTGGAAAAAAAAGGAAAAGGAAAAGCTAGCACCAAGCCACTTATTGACTCTATGGCATTTAAAAGGGGTTGGTGTAATGCCACAAGAGTCAAAACATGGAAGAGTCATGTACTGTAAGTTAAGGCTTTAGTACGTAAGCTATACACATTTGAAAGTCATGTAAGTTAAGACTTTAGTACGTAAGCTATACATTTGTATTTACCCTAATCCATTCTAGGCTTAAGGTATAGAAACATGCTTGTACCTAGTATTTAATACATGTTCTTTTTATTATTGTTTCTGTAGCTGTAAGATCATAAATCTCATTTATGCTGTGCTAGTCCTTAAGAATATTTGTACATGTAGGTGAAATTTTGCTGGGAGCATACGTGGGGTATTTGAGTGGCGTATCATCTGTACTCATTTTCTGTTAAATCAGATCTGATGTAATCAGAGTAAAATCATAATGTTGTCGATTAACATGCTTATAGAAGAAATAATATTGTATAGAGGGGGAAAGCCGTTAAAAATTTTAGTTAGCTAGTGCCCGAGGACGTGACGTAATAGTTGTGTAATGTATTCCTCCACCGAGAGGATGCTAGCAACCGCTGGTGATTCAATTTATGACTCTTTGTGTGGGATAATTAGAGTAACTAAATTTTCCCTGTCAGATTGAGAAAATTAATATCTGTATCCGTTCAGAATTAGAAGTTTAGAGTTGTGACCCTCGTATGGGGGTGAAACAAAAGTACCCCACACGTCATCCAAGTCGCTTGTGTCCTGCGTGGTAGCGTGGCAGGGGGGGTATCAGCCAGCTCCTGACTCACTCTCAAATTTGCCCCCGCGTCAGGTACGTGTGAATTTCATTACTCTGTTTTCTTCCCTTCCCCCTTGTTCATACTGGCGTTGTAAAAGTTCAGTGATATTATGTGTGCCGTTGTGACCTAAGTTGTAATGTTACTGACTCTCAAATTTGCCCCCGCGCCATGTACAGATGCTGTAAGAACGCCACCTCAAAAACTCCCCTCTAACCGCCATATTGTAACTGCCCTAGGAAAGTTCGTTAGGATTTAAATTGTACACTCACCATTTACACAAAACTGTGAATAGTTCTTTGATTATGTAATTGTTTAGTGAAGTGAGCTTGTGAAAGGAGAACAGTCGTGATTTTTTCTATTGATATATAACGTATCAGGTGAACTAGGAGAGTACCCTAAGTCCCCAAGGCAAACTCCCTCGCCTGATATGCTCGGAGAAAGCCTTTATGCCCACGAGTGTACTGAATGTGGTGAACCGTTTATGTTATGTATCACTGATGTTGGGGAGGAGTGAGATCTAAAGAGTAATAACAATTGTTGGCTACCTGAGGTATATGTGCCTATATAAAATTCGTTGTGGAGAAAATTCTGTGTACTGTGAGTATATAAAATGTTAAATGATTGGAAAATCTAGAGTTCTGTCAAAAAGTAAAGTTTCATTTCTTAAAGAAAAAATCAATTTAAGTTGCATTTATTAGTAAACTGAATAGTATAATGTAATGTGATTTAAAGAAAGGAGAAATACTAGTAAATTCAGCATTTTGAAAAGTTTATTGAGTTTCACTGTCATTCCTCTCATGTCTCTCAAATCCTGTATAACTTCTTCTCATAACCCTCGTGCCTTGGTGGGAATTGTTTTCGACCCCTGTGCTGAATCGGTTTTGGGAGTATAAAGTTGTTACTGCATTGTCACGCTATTCAAAGTTGTTATTGTTATGCTACCTAAAAATTCTCTTATTGTCACGCTACTCACGATCAAGCTACCAAAAATCTTTCCTATTAGTAATTATTCAGAACGGCCAATTTTCCTTGTGTGTGATATTTGATAGAATTAAATTAATTTAGAATAATCTCGGATCCCAACCGATTCCACAGTTAGTCCAACAATATCAGGATAAGGATCGAACGAACCCTAGAGATATAATTGTGGTGCTCGTTGTCAGCCTCAAACAACAACATCCAATAAAAGGGATCGGGCATCAAATAATGGTGACAGCATAGTGGGATAAATTTCCAGTCACATAATAGTGACAGCATAGTGGGATAAATTCCCAGTCACATAATAGTGACAGCATAGTGGGATAAATTCCCAGTCACATAATAGTGACAGCATAGTGGGATAAATGCCCAGTCATTACCCCAAGGTTACAGGCTAGTGGGGAGAAGCCGAGAGAAAGAGACAGAATGTTAAAGGTTGCTTTGGTGGGACACAGCCAGATCCCGAGACGGTTGGAGGTGAGAGATGTTGAGCTGCGGATTTTCAGAGGGCCAGAGCTAGGAATTTTTTTTTTTATGATAAACGGCTGAATACTGTCTTAGAGTGGGAATGCGACCTAGTCTTTTTATGGCTAGGGAGCAATGACATTGATGGTGAATGCACCCCTGCGAAAGTGTTTTCGGATATCAGAGAAGTAGTGAAAGAATAATAGTATTGAATGTTAACAATGTCTAGACCAGGGCAGTTATTTTTATCCAGACCTGAAGCAGAGCAATCAGTAGTAGAAACCATGGAAAGGCTTGCCTTATTCGTAATATTGAAGCTCACACACATGATAGTACACAATCTAGGGCAGTTTATGGCAGACTATGGCACTCCAAGAGGGGTTATGGTGGACAACGGGGGAGAGTTCTGTAGTCGGGAGTTCCAGGAGTTCTGCAGGAGGCGGAATGTTAAGATCTGGTATATCACGCCGTATCATCATTGAACGTGGCGATTTAGTCCACGGTTTCTTAGTTTAGACATTTGTGTCACTATACCACCGAAAATTTTAGTGCAAAGGGAAAAATAATTGTAAGCATGTTTTATTTGCCCTCTGTAATATCTGATAGTACTCTGTGTTCACTCTGAATGGCATGTAACAGACTTAGTTCATATAACAGGGATCACTGTTCAAATACCCATTGTGGCAAGTATTATCGCTGGCTAAGTAAGCTCCTTAATATCTTTTCTTAAGCGCCTTATTTTGTTTATTTCACCTTACTGTCAAACGCTGTTATAGAAGTCCTTTAAACAGGGCTTAATCTGCATGCAGTTAATAACGTCTATCTATCTATCTATAGCCCGACACCCTAATCCCGCAAAGGGTGGCCGCATACAAAACGCCTCCAAGTCGCTGTCACCCACCATTTGACAACCCTCCCCCCCAACTCACTCCCCCCTCCCTCTTATACCTCTCAACTCCATGCCTCCACCTCATCCTCTGTCTACCCCTCCCTCTCCCTCCCTCCACCTCACCTATATACACTCTCTTAGTTTTTCATTCTCCATTCTCTCCACATGTCTAAACCACCTCAGTGGATTTCTCCTAATCTTCTCAGCCACATCCTCATCCACCCCACAACGTTCACTTCTTCATTCGTCAACCTGTCCCTCCATGTCACTCCACATACTCCTGTCAAGTAACTAATTTCCACTGCTCTCACTCTTGACTTGTTCCCTTCTTGCAAGACCCACACCTCACTTCCATACGTCAGGGTAGGGATCACAATACCATCATGCAGTGACTTCTTAACTTCCATACTCACCTCCCTATTCCTCATCCGTGCTTTCAGTATACCAACAACCTTCCCTGCTGTACCCTTTCATGCATTTCATCCCCCAAAGTTCCATCCTTACTCATCACACTACCCAAGTACTTGAATGCACTCACATTCTCTGTATCCTCACCATCCAACCTCACTGTGCATTCTATGACTTCATTCTTCTCAAACACCATAACTTTACTCTTGTTTACATTAACTTTCAGATTCCTCTTCCCACACACTATCCCAAATTCATTCACCAAACCTTGCAACTCCCATTCATCTTCACTCAACAGTACTGTATCATCAGCAGACAGCAACACCGGAATCTTCGAAATCTCACGCTCATTCATTAGAGCCACCCCCACATTCACCGCCCTACCTTGCACCTCCTGTAAAATCCCATCCATGTACTGTATATATTAAACAGGCATGGAGACATCACACAACCCAGTTTCAGTCCCACACTGAGATCAAAGAACTCACTCTGCACACCGTCCACTCGCACCGTAGTCCTAGCTCCGTACATACTCTTCACAGCACTCAACAATTTCCCACCCACTTCATATATTCTCAGTACCTTCCACATACCTTGTCTATCTATTCTGTCATAAGCTTCTCCAAGTCCATGAAGGCAGCATACACTTTTCCTTCTCTAGATACTTCACTAAACATCTTAGAACAAATATCTGATCTACACACTCTTTTCCCTTCGTAAATCCCCCTTGTTCTCCAACTAGCTCCTCTGTTATATGCCTAACATTATCAGTGAGTATTATACCATATATTTTTCCAATCACACAAAGAAGGCAAATACCTCTATGGTTACCACATACTTCTCTCTGCCCTCTTTCTTTGTATAAAGGAACAATTATACCTGATTTCCAGTCCTCTGGAACCCTTCCCTCTTCCCAAGCCAATCTACATAACTTTCATATCCACTCCACTACAATCTCATCCTCATACCTCAGCATTTCACCACACACTCCATCAATTCCTGGGGCCTTTCTCATCTTGATCTTCACTGCCTCCACTACTCCCGCCCTACTGATCTCTTCCTCCCTCCTGTCATCTCTTCTTCTCCCAGCCATTCCCCAACCACTTAAACTCGCACTGCCCGCACTCACAACATTCAACAAATCCTCAAAGTCCTCATTCCATCTCAATTTCTCTCTCTTCTCCACCAACAATCTATTACTCCTATCTTTCACTCCCCTACTATTACCACTTTCACACTGCTTTACTTTCTTTACCTCCTTCCAAAACAATTTCATACTCTTCCTCCATTTCACACTCAGATTCCTCCCAAACTCTTCACCCACCTTCTTACTCACCTTCACCAATCTCCCTTTACCTCCCTTCTCCTGCCCACATATACCTCTCTCCTCTCTCTCTCATTTTCTCCCCAATCTCTACTCGCTAGCCATTTACTATATGCCTTTTTCTTTTGTTCCACAGCTCGTTTCACCTCATCATTCCACCGTGCTGTCCCTTGCACACCCCTGCATCTCACTTCACAAACCACCTCACACGCTGCACCTATCTCTTCCGTGAATATCTTACATATGTCTTCCACTTCTTCCATCTGCTCTAACTCATACCTTCCCAATCTTTCTTCCACTATGCTCTTATACTCTGCCATTTTCTCACTGTCTTCCAACTTCTCCACTCTTCTCACAGGAGCTGTTTCCTCCTGTCTTTCCCTTCGTCTCTTCAGCCATTTTCTTTGCAGCCTTACCTTGGCCATCAGTAAGTGATGGTCCGAGATTCCATTCCCCCACCCTTCCACACTCTTGCATCCAAGACTTGTCTTCTCCTTCGTTCATCCACACACACACAGTTTATCATTGCCTTTCGTTCAACAAAGTCACCAGCCATCCTCCTCATAATTCTCCATGAATACCTATGAATAACGTACGAAAGGATATTAACCAGCCACATCCAAAAGTAAATCGCTATGGATGAGGTGCAAGAGAGCCTTCTTACCCGACGAGAAAACACGTCTGTGTCTAATAGAGGTGCATCGCTTTGCGGAACAGACTAGACCTAAAACAAAATCTTTCTTGCTATTCTGGAAAATTGTATCGGTGTGTTTACCCGCATTTTTTTTTTTTTTTTTGTTACTCTCGGAACAGTATGTTAAAGTTTTGGAGATTAAGATTCATAGGCAAAAATGTATTTATAATATACTGTGAAAAATTACAAAAGAGAAAAAAATCTGCATAAGTTTTGCTCAATTATAGTTATAATTTGTGTTCCTCCAGCTTTATTTGTTCTCAGATTATTGCCATGACCCTTTGTGAGGTCATAAATGCCAGAAAAATTATCACCACAAAGAATTATAGTTTTTCTTTGGATTAAAAGTAATTGTTTTACGTAATTACATCACATGGAAGTCACTGCCGAAAATGATCGAGAATTATACCGTCGACAAAAGCACTAGTGAGACCCGTACGTTCTACTGTTACCTTCAGTCCAGTGACATTTGACTTTTCATCCAAGCTATCTCCAAGCAATGTCATTCAGGCCTGGAGAGATTTTTCAAACAGGTGAGGACGGATCGGTCATCCATTTACCCCTTCATGACACGAGATCTGCCTAAAGCTGAACAATGTTATCTGAGGAAACATGAATAAATGAAACAAATGCATTCGAGGGCTGAATGCTAATCGCCCGCCAAAACATGTCTTTGGGTAAGGTATATACAGTATTACTTGCAAAATGAATTTGAAAATTTAGAAACTCTACGGAATTCAGTCACCGAGCGTCGCAAAAAGCCCGTCCATAATCCGTCACGTCCCGAGCACTTTCACACCTCTGACACCCCCCACTCCTGAGCATTTTTGGATTTTTTTTTTTGGTTAAAACCTCCGCTTTTGGTGAGAAACATCGAAAATTCATAGAGAAATCGCTCATCTGAGGTTTAAAATACTCGATACAGGTAGGAGTACCTCCTTACCTTACAGGGTTTTCTATCAGGCTGGCTGCAAAGAAAACAAGTTCTATGGGAGGATAACTATTCCACACCACTCATAAACGGTATTTATTTATTTGGTACGAATTTATATGTAGTAAGAGAGTATATTGATTTTCAAACAGTAATATAGGCATTATAAGCATTGTTTCACTCACTAACTCATCACCATTCCTGACCTTCTTTTGCCACATTACCTGATCATAATTTCTGACTGTTTCTTCCTCTAATGCTATGTAAACTTTGTTCTCCACATTGTCATCGATTGGGGAATCACTCTGGCTCTGAATGTCTTTGTTGGCCAGGTCACTGGTAACAAGTGAATTGCCGAGACAATGGCGTGCAGGGGGAGGAGGTTATGCGGTGTAAGGCATTGTCCTTGCTTGGCATCTTGTAGAGGAATAGAGGAAGGTGTCCCATGTATATGTACGAAAAATCACTCGCGAAAATTGAAAATTGTGCAAATTAGGGACCTTGCAATTGCGAAATGTACCAGTACGTCGATGGGAATGGCAAATGCAAAATGTTGCAACGTACCCATATGTCGAAGTAATAGGCTTCTGCACATACACACAGTTGCTATTTCCCGAAGGTTTGGTGAAAATTCGTCCTCAACTTTTCGAGGCATGTTGGGACCAGATACACATACAGACACACAGATGGATAGACACACAGACACTGGCAAAAATAATATTGCTCCACTTTGCTGAAGACGGATGATAATGATGTTTAACCCGTCACGTCCCGAGCTATTTCGCACCTCTGACACCCCTCAATCCCGAGGTATTTTCGATTTTTTTTTTTTTTTTTTTGGCTAAAACCTCCGCTTTTGGTGAGAAACATCGAAAATTCATAGAGAAATCGCTCACCTGAGGTTTAAAATACTCGATCCAGGTACCAGTAGCTCCTTACCTGACTGGGTTTTCTAACAGGCTGGCACCAAAGAAAACGAGTTCTATGGGAGGGTAACTATTTCACACCACTCATAAACGGTATTTATTTATTTACTTGGTACGAATTTATATGTAGTACGAAAGTATATTGGGTTTCAAACAGTAATATAGACATTATAAGCATTATTTCACTAACTCATCACCATACCTGACCTTCTTTTGCCACATTACCTGATCATTATTTCTGACTGTTTCTTCCTCTAATGCTATGTAAACTTTGTCCTCCACATTGTCATCGATTGGGGAATCACTCTGGCCCTGAATGTCTTTACTGGCCAGGTCACTGGTAACAAGTGAATTGCTAAGACAATGACATGAGAGGGGGAGGGGGAGGTTATGCAGTGTAAGGCATTGTCCCTGCTTGGCATCTTGTAGAGGAATAGAGGAAGGTGTCCCATGTATACATACAAAAAATCAAGCGCGAAAATTGAAAATTTTGCAAATTAGGGACCTTGCAATTGCACGATGTACCAGTACATCGTTGGGACTGGCAAACGCAAAATGTTGCAACGTACCCATACGTCGGCGGGACGGGGCGGGTTAAGAAATGGACCCTGGGTGATAATTATCTTTATCTATAGGTAGCCGAGTCAGTAGAAAGGTGTCCTCATATCCCAATGGTTGTGGGTTCAAATCCCTGCTTTGGCAGGGAACAGTTTATGGATTTGAATTTCGTTAAAAAAGCAGACTTTACTGGTCTGCTATCAGACCCGCTAACATGTTGAAACAACAACCTCACTGATACCAGTGCACCAGTCCTGTGTGAGACAGCCTTAGCGTGTTTTAAATATGGATGTCGGACGTTAGCGCCGAAGTGGTGACATGTGAAGGTGTATGGAACAGTACGTAGAGTAAATGCTGGACTTCAAGGAACAGGATCTGGTGCTTACACCCTGATTTGGACACATTTTAAAAAATCATATTAAATTATCTTACTGTAAACAGTAATGTAAGACATTGCATAATATATGGTTTGTAAAGTACAACAAAAAATACTCGTAAATAATTGATAATGCCAATACATTATTTCTTTTCTTTTTCATTTTTTCATATACAGTACAATAGTAATTTTTTTCTACTGCAAATGTATATGACAAAAGATTAACATAAATAAAAGCATCAGATTTATTCATGCAAGCATCCAAGTAACTTTCATTATCATGTCAGTCAATATATCTCTGAAATACCAAAAAATTATGTAACAAGTTACCACCCATTCCCCCACTAAAATCTTCAGACGATAACATTACAAGTGACTCACGTGGTAAAGCGAATAACCTTACTAGTACATCTGCAAGAATTACTACGTTACAAGAAGTCAGCTAGAACGTCCCAGTACTCGAACTTGACTCTCCCGAAATACAGACTAGATACATACAATCCATCCTAGACAATTGACCAAAACAAAGCTCCAGGCCCAGGTCGAATTCCTCCAATTGTTTTGAAAAAGTGCTCCCCAGAACTTGCTTATGTTCTAGCTAAATTATTCAGGCAATGCTTACGTACTTTCTCATTCCCTACTTCTTGGAAAGAAGCCAATACCAACCCAGTTCTGAAAAAAGGAAGTTCCTATGACCCTTTCGATTACAGACCATTATCTATCACGTCTTCTCTTGCTAAAGTATTTGAAATTGCAATGAATATACACATAATTAAACATACTGAATTCAATAACTTAATTAGTGGCAGGCACTATGTTTTTTGCGACGAATGATTCACTATTGATATACTCAATCTCCTGACTAACACCGTCCATCAATCAGTTGACCAACATGGAGAAACTGATGCAGTGGCCTTTAACATTTCTAAAGCTTTTGACTGAGTGTGGCACCATTCCATGCTATCTAAACTCCTTTGTGATGGACTAACATCTTTTGTTCCTCTGATTTCCTCATATCTCAGTGACAAATATAAGAGTAAAAGTAGATGCTGTATATTCTAGTATCCCTCATTGACCAATGGCATGCGACAAGGATCAGTTCTGGCTCGAACCCTATTCGTAATTCCTATTAATGATCTCTTATCTGTCACTCATAATCAATTCATTCATAGGTAGATGACTCAACACCTCACAGTTCATTCATACTTAAACACCCATTCACAAAGGTTAATATCTCTAACTCACAACTCAGTACAGCCATCTCCATAAATCAAGACTTATCCAGCAACACTGAATGGGGACAAAATAACCTTGTCTCATATAATGCTAGTGAAAGCAAATATATACAGTTTAGTAACAGACAGATATTGTCAGATTCCTATATTATCTTCAATGCTACTAATATTTCTATCTCCAAAAGTGTTTAAATTCTCGGTGTTTCACTTAACAATGCCCTCAGCTGGACCTCTCATGTCAGGTCATTTGCTAAAACTGCCTCAAAGAAAATTGGATTATTGTATGTTCGTAGCTTCGTCACTGACGAGCAGTTATCTATAGTTTATAAGTCAAGTGCGCTCTCATCTGGAATATTGCTCACCATTGTGGAATGGATGGGGACAGGTTGCACTAAAACAACTAGACAAGTTCAGAATAAAGCTGTTATAATTTTCAGAAACCTTGATATTACAAATAAGTTTCCTCCCCTACAGGTAAGAAAGAATATTTCCTCCCTTCCACTATTTTACAGAAACTTTTATGGCAAATGCCCAGACGACGTTGCATCCATTGTGTCACCTCTTCACGCCTTCCCCTGTGCTACATGGGCATCTGGTAGCGCTCTTAACTGCAATATCACACTGCCATATTGCAGAACTTCCGCCTATCAGAAACCTTTTCTTTCCTGAATTGCATCTCTTTGCAACTCACTTCCCCAGAGTTGTTTCCCCCCAAACTTCAACCTACAGCATTTCAGGCCCAACTGTTACAGATTTTTATGAATCGAGGACACTAGCAATTTGGTGTATAGATTTTGTTTAGTCATTTGTTTTTCCTCTGTTCTGCTATTTTTTTTTTTTTTTTAAGTATCACTAAGTAAAACCAACTCACTTCATCTTCAGAGCTGCGTTGAGTCCGTCCACAACATCTCCCCCGACCATCATGCTCCCAAGTTCTCTATAGGCACTTGATTCAGAGTTTAAAAAGAACTTCTTGTACGAACCATCAAAAGATCTTATTGTCACCCTGTAACATGTACAAATAAAAATTGTTTAATTAGTATTACTACTGAGGCCCTTAGAATAACGCAACACCAAAACTTAACTTCAAGATACATTTAGTAATTGTTTTTGTTAACTTCAAAATTGGCCTGAAATTGCCATATTTGCATCTCGAATGCTAACATGTGACATTAAATTAAAACCAAGGTGTGATGCTAGTCACGAAGAAGTGCTATGGAAAGTAAGCGAGGCGTAGTATTGTCTCTTCCTGCCACTGAGTTTCGTGAAACAAGCTACAAATGGAAAAAAAAAAAAAAAAAAGGAGCTATAATGTTTTTATTTGGTCTTTATACCTTTTATGACAGCACATTCCTTCCATTTATCCTATTGTAGTATAGGAATAATAGTAATAAAGTTACACAACTGTCTTAATATACGATAAGCAATGAAATGAATAACTTCCAAAGTGCTACATGATGTGCGGATCTAGTCCATGTATTAAGGCAGACAGTGGAGGAAGCATAAGAGAAAGATTGTACGGCAGTGATGTTTCTGGAGAATAATGCATGTGGATGTGAATAAGGTTATGAGAGCGGTGAGCACAAAAGTAAAGAAAAAAGGGAAAAAAAGTAAAGCCGGAGATAAATACTGAGGGACGGAATATTTCAAGTATGGTCTATGTGGATGATGTATTACGTGGTACTTGAGAACACCATATATTGATTCTTTCAGTGTTGCCCTGCTTTTGAACAATCAGGCCTGAAAGTACTGTATAGAAGGATCTGAATAAAACATCAGCTGCTGGGTGAAAAATAACTCGCTGTGTGATGTGTTGGTGAATGAGGGGAAAAATAGAACTGAGGGTTTAAGAACTTTGATGCAGTGATAGAGCAGAGATAAATAACCAAAGGGCCCAGCATTAACTTACGTTTCAATTTCCTTTATCACTTTTGCATCCAAACGTTTGTTCTTCGATATCTCACCTGTCAACTACTTTGACCAGCTCCTCAACTGTCTCTGGTCTGGGTGGCAGCCTTGGGAGGGTGAGAGAAGCGATGAGACTGGCTCGATATGCTGTGCCCACCACCACACCGAAGAACAACCAAGTGCCGACTAGGATATGGTTGGACTGGCCGGTTGAGAGGCGTCCGTACAGTCCCTGGCCCAACAGGGTGCCCACAGACTCCAGCACCACCGACCCAGTACTCAGCACTCCATGCCGCGTTTGCCACGTTTTTCTCCTCGTAATCTGTAAAACATACATATACATTGATATACATATACAGTGATATGAGTGCGTACCTGTTTCTTTATTGTGACATAGGGGCAAGTAGTGATGTTTCGGACAGTGGAATGGTTTGGTAATACGAGCCATGAAAGAAAGTGCACCTTCGCGTATCTGCTACCGTTAGGAAGTCACAGAATTCTAATGACAATTTTAAGTCATTTGCACCATTTTTTTTTTTTTTTTTTTTGCGGAGCTGCTTGTTATGTCCAGTTTCGTAAAGTAATTTTGATCTTTTTCTGCTTTTATTAATGAAATTTTTCGGCTACATATAGCGTGCACTAAAATAGTGTAAATGTCATGGAATAGTCAGATATTGGTTATAGTGAAGGTATGATGTATTATTCATTTTTTTAGAGTTCATTTGATTAGGAATGGCTAAAGTTCTTTCTTCGAAAAAGGCAGACCAAATTAAAACTGTATGAAAGCAGGTTTTATTAACAATTCCATGTTGTGGTTTCAAGAAATCAACAAGTGTGAAGTAGCCTACCACCTACATGACAGTGGTGGCTGTACTACAGGCTCGGGGTGGAAGCAACAATCCGAACCCACTCTTAACTCATCTATACCATAAATATATATTACAGCAAAGTGTTTAAGGATATGATGTATAAAAACAGCATTATATACTCTTTAATTTTTTATTGCAGAAATCTAACATCATCCACGAAGAGTCGGTGTACTTATACTGTAAAATGAAACTAATATTTTTCCATTGTACTTCTTTAAACGCTCACTATGATTTTCTCTTGTGAGTCTCATGTTAAACACTCACTTGAACCTATCGTCTGGAGTTAACTGGAAAAGGTAATAGAATTAACCTGACCAAGGGAGTGTTCATGGTACCAGAATAAGCAACTGTCTTGATTGACACACTCACCTTTATAAAAATCATATGCTGTTGGCTCATGTTACATAAAAGGGAAGAACAAGAAAACGCGACCATTGGAGGGTTAAATGCATCATTGTTTTCGGTATAAAACAATAAAAAAACAACGGCAATAGACATATTTGGCACCATACGAGACTTCGCTAAAATGAAGAACCATATTGTGCTTCACTAGAGTAAAGCACATCTGTGTAAAAATCATGAAGGAGCTAAACAGAAGCACCTGCCTTGTGAAAATATATTTACGTGTGTGACTAACACTGGAAGACGGCCCCTGGCTGCTAATTGAGAATGTCCCACGTCTAAATTAATTATGATGATCATCAACAACAATAATAATAATAATAATAACAACAGCAACAACAACAACAATATAACCGTTTTCTGCTGGCTGTTATTACTAATACTGGATGCGCCCGTGATTGACCACTTGCATGTTTACCTTGACTAGTGTGAAGCAGACAGTCAGCGTACAAGCCAAGACACCGATCCACACTTGGCCACTCAAAGGGTAGTAGAAGCTTAGCCAACTGGGTGTTATGACCGGCGTGGCCATGGCGAATTTAGCAGCAGTTTGATCAAAGGCGAAAGTCAAGTCCCATCTGGAAACATTGTTAGAAATAAAGAGGCTACGTATGTTGATGTTATAGCCACGTGTTACATCCAACCATAGGAAAGAATCAATTCTCGAATAATGATAATAATAATAATAATAATAACAAAAATAATAATAATAATACAAATAATAAAAATAATAATACTAATAATAAATAAACAATAATACAAATAATAATAATTATAATAATAACAATAACAATAATAATAAGTAAGAATGAAAGTAAAGCATTCGGAAACCGGATGCTAATCGCCCGCCAGAATATGTTGTTGGCCAAGTCCAAGATTTTGGCCATATCTTCATATGCTGAAGGTTTCCTGTTGATAGTTCAAGCCGTTTATAAGATGTAATTGTGCCACAGGCGGGCTCTAAATAATACTTGATTTTTGGTAGCCATGTTGCTGACATAAACCTTGACTCTGAGTGCCCATTTTCGAACTCGGCCAAGATTTTGGCAATATCTTGAGGTCCTGAATGTTTCATGTTGATAGCTGAAGCCGTTTATGAGGTATAATGGGAACACACACACACACACACACACACACACACACGTGATACAGGGAAAAACATTCTTGCCCTGCCTCGTAATGTGGGCGATAACTAGAGGCCCTCCCAATGCGAGAATCACACCAGCTGCAAGCCGATACATTTCTAGCGCGGCTCGGAATATGACCTTGGCCTTGACCTACTTTCACCAATTTCGAACTCGTAGATTTTCATCCCTACTACACACCTGTAAAATTCTGTGATGATAACTTGAGCGATTGCAAATATATCGTGTTAACAGACACACAGACCTACTTGCACCAATTTCAAACTCGTAGGAGATTTTCATCTCTTCTACAGACGTGTAAAATTTTGTGATAATATCTTGAGCGGTTGCGAATTTATCAAGGAAACAAACACACAGAGATTGGCCTACTTTCACCAGTTTCGGACTCGGGATCGATTTTTTTTCAACTACACACCTGTAAAATTTTGTAATGATATCATGAGCGGTTGCGAAGTTATCGTGCCAACAGAATCACTGACAGACGGACAGAAAGACGGACAGATTGAAAACAGTGCCACCTTCGCTATCGCAGCTAATAATAATCTATCTATCTATCTATTGCCAGATGCCTCAATCCCGTTTGGGGTGGCCACAGACAAAACGCCTCCACGTCGCCCTGTCCTCTGCTATTTCACTGCCCTGCTCCCACCTCACACCCCCCTCTCTCATATACCTCTCCACCCCATTCATCCATCTCATCCTCACATACACTCTTTTCTTCAGTCTTTCACCCTCCATCCTCTCCACATGGCCAAACCACCTCAGTGTGTTCCTCATAACGCTTCCTATCACATCCACACCGACATCACAACGCTCCTTTATATCCTCATTCGTCAGCCTGTCTCTCCACGTGACTCCACAGGCTCCTCTTAAATAACTCATTTCCACTGCTCTCACTCTAAACTTGCGTCTTTCCAACAACGTCCAAGCTTCACTTCCATACGTTAGAGTTGGTATCACAATACTGTCATGTAGTAACTTTTTCACTTCCATGCTCACTTCCCTGTTTCTTATCACTGCTTTCAAAGAAACAGCAACCTTTCTTCCCTGCTTTACCCTTTCAAGCACTTCACCTTCCAAACCTCCATCCTTACCACACTACCCATGTACTTAAACGTACTCACATTTTCCAATTCCTCACCATCCAACCTCGCTGTACATTCACTGACTTCACCTCTCTCAAAGACCATCACTTTACTCCTCCCTACATTCACCTTTAGATTCCGTTTCTTACACACTCTCCCAAACTCATCCACCAAGCCTTGCAGCTCCCCTTCGTCTTCACTCAACAACACTGTATCATCTGCAAACAACAGTACAGGGAGTTTCCAAACATTATCCTCTCTCACCAGGATCACTCCAACATCCACTACCCTACCTTGTACCTCTTTTATTACCCCATCCATGTACAGACTGAACAACCATGGAGACATGACACATCCCTATTTCAACCCAACCTTCAAAGAGAAGAATTCACTTAGTTCACCATCTACACACACTGCAGCCTTAGCACCATGATACATACTCTTCACGGCATTCAACAACTTCCCATCTACTCCACATATTCTTAATGCTTTCCACAATCCTTGTCTATCCACCCTGTCATATGCTTTCTCCAAATCCATGAAAGCTGCATTCAACTTCTTTCTCTTCTCTAGAAACTTTTCCACTAAAGATTTAAGAATGAATATCTGATCTACACAACCTCTTCCCTTCCTAAAGCCTCCCTGTTCTTCTCCAACTAATTCCTCTGTTCTTTCTCTAACTCTGTCAATAAGTATCCTACCATACACTTTTCCTATTATACTAAGAAGACAAATGCCCGTATCATTGCCACACACTTCTTTTTCTCCTTTTCCTTTGTACAAGGGAATAATTATACCTGACTTCCAATCCTCCGGGACTCTACCTTCCTCCCAGGCCATTCTACACAACTTCCACATCCATTCTACTACAATCTCTCCCCCCATGCTTCAGCATTTCACCACACACTCCATCAATTCCTGGGGCTTTCCCCAATTTAACTTTCTTCATTGCTTCCACAACTTCTGTCCTACTGATTTCTTCCTGTCTTCTCACCTCCCTCCTTCTCCCAGCCATTCCCCAGCCACTTATACTCGCATTACTTCCATCCTGTATGTTCAACAAATTCTTAAAGTGTTCTCTCCATCTGCTCACTTTTTCTCCCTTCTCCACTAGATATCTACCATTTTTATCTTTCATTCCCCTGCTAGCCTCACTTCCACCCTGTCTTACTCTCTCCACCTCTTTCCAGAATATTTTCTTACATTCCCTCTACTTTACACTCAAATTCCTTCCAAATTCCTCATCCACTCTCTTCTTACTCTCTCTTACTAATCTTTTCACCTCTCTCTTTCTTTCTACGTATAACTCTCTCTTCCGCCTCTCAACTTCTTCCATTCCCCTATTTCTCATCCATTCATTATATGCTTTCTTCTTTTGTGCCACAGCCTGTCTCACCTCTTCAGGCCACCATGCTGTTCCTTGCACCCCCTTCCGTCTTCTCTTCCTCCCACACACCACATCACATGCTGCACATATTTCTTCTGTAAATATCCTGCACACACCTTCCACGTCCCCAATCTGCTCCAATTCATATTTGCCCAATCGTTCCTCCACTTCTCTCTTATATTCTGCCTTTTTCTCATCCTCTTGTAACCTCTCCATTCTCCTTGCAACTACTCCTTCCTCTCGCCTTTCCCTTCTTCTATTTCTCCATCTTTCTTGGATCCTAATTCTGGCCACCACCAAGTAGTGGTCAGAAAGTCCACTCCTCCAACCTCTATAAGCTCTTGCATCCATTACAAATCTTCGCATCCTTTCATCCACACACACACAATCAATCATTGCCTTCCTTTCATTCAGTTCACCACCCACGCTTCTCATCACTCGCCATGTATACCTGTGGATCATTTTATGCCTGAAGAGGTTATTGGTTATCAGCAACCCCCCCCCCCCAGCACAAATGTCCACTAACGCATTGCCATTCTCATCTATCTCAGCAGGCACACCCCACTCACCAACTATTCCATCCACCTTCACATTCCCTACTTTACCATTCATATCACCGATCAAAAACACTCTCTCATTCCTTCCAAACTTTTCCATGCACACTTCCACATTTGTCCAGAACTCTTCTCTCACCCTGCTAGCACGATCTTGCGTTGGTGCATACACACACACAATCGCCCACATTTGTATTCCAACTTTCAATCTTACCCACACAATCCTTGACCCAACTGATCCATACTGTCTTATGCTCGTCTTCCATCTTTTACTCACAACTATACATACTCCTTCCTTTGCCCTCTCATTCTCACCTACTCCTGCACATATACCGCATTCATACTCCCATTCTCTCACACTTTCTCCTCACCATTTTGTTTCAGTTAATCCACATACATCCACTTTCGCACCCTCAAGCACCTGGACAATCTCTCTCTCTTTCACCTGATCATTCGCACCTCTTACATTCCATGTTGCCATTACCAAGTCCTTTGTCCGTTCCTGGGTCGTCATCGTTTGGTCAGTCCTTGTCCGAGGCTTCTTGTTTGTCTTTTTAGTTAGTTGTTTTCCGGGGAGGGACACTAACCCTCCGCCAACCCTATTAGTCGCCTTTTATGACAAGCAGGGATACTGGGGGAGTATTCTTGAAAAACCTCCCTACTCCCAGGGTAATAATAATAATAATGATTTTATTATTATTATTATTATTATTACAGCTGAAACTGAAGTCCCATCCGGAAACTGTACCGGAATATTACAGATTTTTTACATTTCCAGCTTCATCATCTTCCCATAGCTCCACGCATACCCTCCAGATCATTTCCTTTACCATTGAACATTGTCAGACTATATGAAGCTACAGTATATTATTTACAGCTCCATCATCATCTTCCCATCCATCTATCTTTCCCAGTTCTGTTTATTATGTTGGGAAGACGAAAATAACCAAGAATGAGGCTCAGATAATATATATATCTCGTAGATGAATCTATAGTCCTTCTTGGACGCACTGCCAGACTATAACATGTTGGTACTGACATTTTTTTTCGTCGGCTGAAATGAGATTCTTTTTAAAAGATGAGTTAACTGAGCCAGTTTCTAACCCCTTCATTATGGGATAGACTTTCCTAGGCTTTCTAATGTTGCTCAGTAGCATAAGTGAACCAAAAGAAGTGTCATTATTGTGAACAAGCAAAAGAAGGTAATATGTGCTGAATTCAGTTCCACATTTGAAGGCAGTCATTAGAAGACTGCTCTTGACTTCTGTGCACTGACAGGTTCATTTTCTAGTTACTCCACTGCAGCAAGTAAAACAAAATTCAGAAATTACTTTCATCACTTACGTTATCTATAATTAATAAGATGTTAGGCAATTTCAGATTAGATAGGCTATCTCTATCTTTTGACAATGTATAGCTTTTCTTTGCTGCATAAAACTATCTGCAGTTAAATTGGATTATCAATAACAACAGTGCACACTGCAGTGCAAAGGTTACCCTTAGCTTAGAATCTTACCTCTCTAGTTCTTGGGGAATAACACCATATATTACTGTTGCCATGAATGATTTACGAATCTGCACCTGATCTGTCACCTGCAAGTAAATATAACATTAAAATAAAGAAATGAAAGCCCCAGTTGATATTTTTCTCTCTCGTGTGCCATTTTAACCATTAACTCCTTCAGGGAAATGTTTCGAACTATAAGTTATGATGTAGCATTCCTTAAAGCGTACCAGCAAGATGTCCTTCCTAATTTGAAAGAAACTGATCATTTTAGTGCATAATGAAGTACAAGCCAAAGGCTCCAAGTATAGTAATGTATTGTTCTTCCTAGGAAGAACTAAAAAAAAAAAAAAAAATCGCCACGTTTATTTCCAGATGTCTGGATTGGACATATAGTTTAAAAGTTTAGAGGTCATAGGCAGTGCGAAATACAAAATGATGACAGTTCCTGATTTGATCATTTGTATACATGAGGACTGAGAATACCCGGTAACTTCTGCAAGAAAGAGCTGGACAGGAAAGGGGACTTGGGTTCACTACTTGGCGGGTGCTATATGGCTTCCATTATTGGAAAGGGAAATAGGCATTCACTTCAGAAGAGTAATGATCTTTGAAATGTCAGTAAAATATGGCGGGATATGCAACCTTCCAGTGAAGTGCGAGAAGTACGATGCCACAAAGAAGCAGGGGGATGGCGGGAAGTTATTCCTTAACCTCCGCTGTGTTTTAAATAAGAGAGAGAGAGAGAGAGAGAGAGAGAGAGAGAGAAAACTCCTTACAGTCAAAATTATCCCTTGGACAAAGCCAGCAAACTGTCCAGGGATAATGGACGAGCTAAGGTAATTTTCTTTTTTCTAGTTTTACCAGTTCGAGAATAAAGTCAGAATGAAACACAGATTATTGCTTTCGGTACCAAACACTTTGAAAAGAAATATAATAACATCATGTAAATAATGAGAAGTTTAATAACATCCTGTACAGTAAATATTGAGATATATATCAAAACAAAGATAAAGTCGAAAGAAACCCATCGGTGCATATCAAATCAAGAAAAAAACGACCTCACTCACAAACAGCGGTGCACTGTGGTTAAAATTATCTATGGACATACTGGGAGTTCATAAATGACACCAATAGGATATCTCTGGGGTTTATCATGCAGTTCTAGGTGGTTCTGACGAGACTGATGCCAGCGACAGTTTGTACTGTAGGCTACGTTTCATTGATCGAAATCGATCACCACTGAAAGCAGTGGAGAGGTTAAAGTGCTATTTCAGTATGATTACACATTTCATCTACGATGATATTGTAGAACAGATATGCTGGAGCTGAATCGAATTTGATTAAAATCTTATAAGAGATTATATTTGAATTTAGGTTTCTGGCAGTAGCAGCCAAAGTGAGATCAAATCCAAACCCTTGCAGTGAATACTTTCTGATTATTAATTTTGTGAATAACAATGCAGTTTCTGTATAGATCGCATTGTTAATAATCGCTAACACACCATATAAGAAAGTGAATGGGCTACTAAATATTGCAAAACGATGGTGATATTATATTTGAATGTAGTGTTCAAATTAATTACAACAGCAACAGATAGTAAGAGCAAAAGTTTGAATGCAGACAAGTATATATTTCTCACCTCGTTCCAGCTGAGTGAAGGAAGGACACGGAAAGTAAAATTCAGGGCCTGGGCAACCGCAACCAGCTGGTTGTAGTCTGTGCCTGAGTACCTGGTGGTGTTGCCATCGATGGACTCTTGCCAGTAGGGTTCATATGTAAGCGCCGTTACGTTTATCGTCGCGCCATGGAAACTGCCAAAAATAATGTAATATTCTGAACGTTAGGAAGTTGCAGTGCAACATTAGGTGAAAGTGACTTTTTAATCAGTTTGTAATAATCCTTTAGGAATAAAGCCTATTGCGTATTATTCAAAGCAAGTATATGTGCTCCATGACAAGTTTTTATCATTATTACTGGATTACTTATACCGCGTTTTTGTCGCCCAAGCTGAGGGATTGGATTCGAAGCCATCTTCGGTAAAACCAAGCTGCGCAGTTTTTGTTGGCCATTGTGATACGAAGCCGGCCCAAGCGTTTGTCATCAAAACCAAGACCGTCTTCATATCACACCCAAGCGTGGTCGGGAGCAGTCTTGGTGTAGCTTGGTGAGAGTGAGATTGGCCAGCAAGGACACATAAATGATAAATATCCGGAAATTAGCATTATGTACATAAAATTAGGGTGCAGGTGGCTAATATTAACGACATATAGAGCCAGTTCAGCACAAATAACGGCTACATGTAAGTTGCATATTCGTCAGAAGATCGTCTTCGGCGAACCCCTCTGTTTACTTTGCGATTGGCACGTAATTTTTCGGTTCTACGTATCCTGGATGTTTTTGCGGACAAAAACCAAGAGCCCCAAGACGCGCTTCGAATCCCAAGCTCCAGCTTGGACGACAAAAACACGCCTTTATTATATTAATTTCAAGTTATAGTTTCTCAGCTCAGTGTTTTCTTTGGTGAAATTGTCCATAACATGTATACTGTCAGCTACAAATTATACCTGCTTTACACTAATCTGCACTAAAATTTCAACCTTTCACAACATATTTCACATACCTGAGTCATCATCATCATCATCATCATCCGGACCTCCTTTCCCACCCTAGGGCAGGGTGAGGAGTAGCAGCGTCCAGACAGCCCAAATTTCTCCAATCCAAAGGGCCACACTTCCATTCACTCACCATTCAAGTCCTCGGAATCCTGGCTCCACCAGATACGTCAAAAACATTCACCACATTGTGTACCTTCACATAAATGTATGCGACTGAGTCAGTCTAGACGCTGCCACCTTAAAAAGGGGTGCCAAATCCCTGATCATGCACTTCTCACAACATTCATCCAGACAGCTCGATCTCTCGTCAGTTCACTAGCCTCACCGACTTCCAAAACTCTCTTCGTCACACACGCATCCACCATATCTCTCCACCTTCTCCTTGGCCTACCTCGCCTTCAGATTCTCTCAGATAAAATTTTTTCACCACTCTTTTATCCATTCTCTCCATATGACCATACAATCTCAGTACACTGTCTTCGCTTCTAGTGTCCACCGACTTTCCCACTCCACATCTTTCACTAATCACATTATTGCGTATCCTCTCCACGCTCTGTACTGCACATACATTCCTCAGCAGTTCCATCCACTGCTCTTACTCTTGACTTTTCATTTTCATGCCGCACCATAGTCTCACATCCATATGTTTATGTTGGCTCTAACACTCCTTCATGTAAGCTTCGTGCCGCGGCAACACTCAAGCCTCTGTTTCTTATCAAGGCCTTCATTGCACCAGCTATTTTTCTTCCTTGTGCCACTCTACTTTCAACTTCTTTTGCACATTTTCCTCTCTTTTTCTACAGTATCACTGTACCCAGGAATTTGAACTCTCTCACCAATTCCAGTCTCTCTCCATGCACTGTAACATCGCACTGGGAGTCACCTTCTCACTCAATAACCATCACTTTACTCTTTTCTACATTTACTCTCAAGGCACGACCCTCACAGACATCAGCAAAACTCTGCACTAGCCTACCAAGTTCTTGTCCATGATTTGCAAGCAGTACTGCATCATCTGCATACAACAAATTTGAGATATTCCATCCATCACTATTCATTACCAACGCCATCCTCTTCTCCATTACTCGTGTTTTTACTTCTCTCATCACCCCATCCATAGATATAATACATTAAACAGCCATGGGGACATCACACAACCTTGTTGCACGCCCACACCGATCTTGAACCATTCATTTAGATGTCCATTAACCCTTACACATGCTTCACTACCATCATAAAATCTCCTAACGGCAACTAGCAGCTTACCATCTACACCGTGCATGTGCAAAACTTTCTACAATCCATCTCTGTCCACTTTGTCGTATCTCAGATACCGAAAAATTCAAAGCTGTGTCTCTGCTTCATTTCCATAACACTTTCTCATGACTAGCACCATATTCTAGTGATAATCTCTTGTTAAACCCATGCAAGATGAAGAGATGGCAGTTTTAAGCTAGATTAGGATGAAATGGGTATAGCCCAGTATATACTCGTGAGTAATTTGGATACCTTACTTATATTTTTCCAGTTTTGTAATGTCCAGTAATATCAACAGAGTACATAAGATACTACAATTCTGAAACGGCCAAGAATCTGTAAACATTACTTGGTGTATTTTTCCGGGAAAAGAGTGGGAGGTGTGACATAGCGTAGACCTGATGTGGGGGTCCAGGAAGCCACTTGCAGCACCCGGGCACCGTCAGGACTGTACGGCAAGTGAACCAACATGCTGTACCTGCACAATACGTTTATAGTTTTCAGGGAGAATGAATGATCTTTATTCCCTCCACACTACATGGGTGTAATTTATCATGACCTTTACCTAATGAAGGAACAGTTTCATGTAGTCTTTGGAAGTTACACCTAATCGAGGCTATAATTTAGCCTCTTCATTAAGAGAAGTATAACAACTCCTCATTCTGAAAATTGTCTCCTTAGTGAAATATTCTGGCGGTAGTAGGTATGAACGGAAAAAAATGATTTTGTTTGATGTTAACTCCACTCATAGTCTGTTCATCACACAAGGCCATCTTTTCGATGCCTTGGATGTTTTCTAGTAATAAATCTTGTCCTACGTGAGCCATTGGTTCTATATACTCGTCACAGCTTTTCTCTCGCCGAAACGAAGTCGTATGCAGGGTTTCTCACTGGATAAAGACCACTTACTCTACTCTTTTCATTTTAACTTGGCCTAATATTATCACCTCTCCATCTTGAATGCTAAGCTGTAACCAGATAGCAACAGTATGATATGTTGCTGGTCATGAAAATTGTCAATGAAAGGATGTATAACCACATAATTGTTATTCTGTCACTTAGTTGTGTGAAACAAGATGCAAAAGGAAAAAAAAAATCTGGGACAAGTTATAATGAGGGGGAGAAAGGAGAGTATAGACGGACAAGTAATGATACCATTGTGCAATGTTCTCTTTTCAGTCCAACAAAGCTTTGAACTACCAACTCAGCACTGGACAGCAGGCTTTTACTTAGTGTGGAACTCTGTCTACGATTTCCTTGTACTTGTTGGGAAAATTAGAGGGTTGGTAGACACTATTGCTCAAAAGTGTGAGTGTATATTAGCCACCTTGATATTACAGCATCTTTTATTTATTCATCTTTGGGGGGGGAGGCGGGAGGGGGGGGGGATTCCTACAACCGCTAGATGATTTAATCAACTCTGGAGAGTTTTTAAATACAGGAGTGAAAAATACCCTCCATCAAATCTTTAACAACGAAAACTCCTTCCAAAACTCAATATAAATTCTTTGGATTTGCTTGATTAAAATTTATGAGATGTTACGGTTCTGCATGTGCTATGATCTCGTCTATGATTACGTATACGTCGTTCTTAAAGTTATTTAAATGATACACAAGAGCATAAGAGGATGTCCCACGCAAAATTAGTAAAGAAAAAGAATGAACCTATTCTGGTATGGCAATGGGGACTCGACACAAATGACAGTACATTTACTGTAATTTACAAAGGGAATACGAATTCGTAGATAATAACAGATTTAGGTATGTCTGTGGCCGTGGTGTACGTGCCCATTGCCCTAGTTCCCATCAGCCAAGAGTGGGTACAATCAAAATTACTGTGTGAAAGGAGGGGAAAGGGTTTCAGCCAGCAGAGGCTGCTTTTGATGATCCTTAGGCAGGTATTTGGGCACATTTTCCGGGGACAGGCAATTCGTGCATCACGTTTTTTTCACGGTATTTTTTTTTCATTGTCCGTGAAGGAATACCTTGGCGCAGGATCATTATCACCAGAAACTCTCCATGCACTGGCTTGACCGCCCTTCCTGTGACAAGAGCAAACATGAAGGAATGGTATTCTGTTGAAGTCGGTGAATTTTTCGTGTGGCAAGGTTTGACCGTGTTGATGGCACACATAAACAAGGCATGCCATACAGGGCTATTGGATCATGGACGACCTCACAGCCACACCTGTCTTAAGGAGGTACATGGTACATTACAGAGTACTTTGCCATATTACGGTTCCTGCACTCTTCCCTCAACATGGGACCCTTACCCAATGACAGGGTGAGGAAAACTCGCCCAATTCTGACCATGCTAAAAGGTTCTTCCATTTTTTTCGCCTTTCCATTAAGCTATGGCTGTTGAGTTGTATGTATTGTTCTGGGGTTGACTGGCATATATCCAATACACATCGTCCAACGTCATCGCTTATGTATCACAGTCTTTGCTGCTTGTGACTGCAAAACTGGATAAATGCTGGACTTTGTAGTTATCGCCCATCTAGCAAGAGGATAATGTAACCGCCGCGTTTCTCCTTGTATGATGTAACTGCCAAGTTTTTCCTTGAAGATTGGACAGGAACCAGCGGTACTGTCAAGCCATGTAGGAAACATTACCCTGTTTTCCCTGCCAAGACCGAGAATGGTGCTTTACTCATCCAGGAACTTGGTAACATGTCGGTCATTCACTGGCATGACAAGTGGGATGTTCTGTAGGTGACACAAGAATGTGTTCCTACACTGTTCTGCTATCAGATTTACCTGAGAGTGGCTTCGGTCGCCTGGGCAAGTACCACATCTCTCAGCACAACGCATACAACAACACCGTTTTTTCTAATCCAAGAAATGACTCCCCGGTGGTCATTGCTCGACGATTTTTTCTAGCCGGGGACATTGAGAGCAATCCAGGACCCACCAACAAATACATATGTCCCACATGCTCAAAGCCTATCAGGTCGAGCCAACAGACAAAGGGTTTAGTTCATTGCAGTTCCTGCAAGAACTGGACCAATTACACCTGCACAGCTCTTCCATCCAGAAAACATTACACAAACAACTGGACCTTCTCGTTATGCACCTTCCCACCAACCATTAACCCCCCCACCAACCCTACTCCTACTTCCTCCACACCTCCTCAGCCTAACCCACCGATTCTCCCCACACCATCCAATCCCCCAACCCCTCCCATTCCACCCCATCCTAATCCACCCCAACCCTTACCTCCACCACAACCTTCTCCTATCCCTTCCCCTCCACCCACACCACCACCTCCCACCCATCTTGCAGCAGCCAACACACATCGCACAGACAACATAAACACCCATCATTTAAACACAGATGGCATACACACCAAAAAACAAGAACTCACACAATTCATTAAACAACAAAACATACACATTACAATTTTACAAGAAACAAAACTTCAGAGAACACAAAAAACACAAACATTTCATAATTTCACCACCATTTGACAAGATTGGGCCGACGGCAATGGTGTTGGACTCATCACCCTGGTACACAAATCAATCAACTTTTCAGACACCAGTGCACACACATAGTTACTTCTCCGCCACATGACACCACAACAGAACATGACACCACAACAGAAATACAATAAATAAAAATACCGACTGGTAACAAATCACATATAACAATCGCCGATAAATACATTCCCCTCCAGTCGTCCCCTAAATACATTCCCCCCAGTCGTCCCCTACAGTACCACACAATTACTCTCCACAAATACACCACATCACTAACATACCCAGCATAATCCTGGGTGGTGATTTCAACGGCAAGGCGTCGGCCTGGCATGTCAACAACAACACAGACAGAGGGCTGGTACTACAGTCTCAAACAGATCATCTTTTCACACTGCATAATCTCCATCAACATACCCATATCCCACACCAAGCCCTCTTCCTCCCATCATCTGCAGACATCACCTTTTGCTCCCCAAACCTCGGCCACAACATCCTGGAGAGTGATCAAAACCCATGGATCTGATCACCTCCCAATCATCGTCACTACCAAAACCAGAATCACTCCAGCTGGCCACAGGCACACATACACTAATTATAAGAGAGCCAACCGGGAGGCCTTCACAACTGAAATAGAACAACATTTCGAAACATAAAACAGTACACCCATCACAAACATCAACACTGCTTTGCACACTTTCAATACAATTTTACAAAACAGAGACAAAAGACACATCCCTAGAGGCAACAGAAAGAAACACAACTCCAACTTCACACCAGAAACCCCGCTGAGGGGAGTCACCTTGATGTGGTGGTGGGGCTTGAAGCATGGTTGACAGTGCCACCTACTCGGGAGGCATGCCTACCTTCGTAGGGTTCGGTATTTGTCAGCCCGTGGACCAAGCACCCCCTACATCACTGGTGGAGGAGGCCTGCTGGTAATGTTAGTCCCTGCCCATTTGCCATCTAGGGCGGGACTGTTGCCTCCCCATGTGTTTGCCGTGTGTGGCGTCCCGTAATGCTGGGAGACGGGAGTCCCGGAGGTTGAGTATGCTGCAAGGTGCGCCCTGCAGCTAGCAATACACCTCTTTGGTCCCTTATTTTGGCTAGACGGGCAGCCTAGTTGGGCCTGGCCAGGTCAATCGGCTGGTCATGCATTGGCTAGGGTCAAGTGGGCACTGGGGGGCCTGGTAGCTCCTATTGTCCTGGAGTCATCCTTGCCCAGGTCCCCTGGTGGTTACCCGCGTATACTCTCCTGCTACCTCTGGAGTCGCCAGTGCAGATGACTTCCCCTTGTTGGGCTCCATGGTGGGTGGAGGGGTGGGGGAATGAAAATCTTTCGTGTTATTCATGGCTCTCTTTTCAAACACATCTGTTGATGACACTGCATCTGCCCCTTGACACTATTTGGACTGCACATCCCTCATTGCCACACTGGAACCTTTTCATGTCCCTGACGGCTCACCTGTGCCCCAGCGTTCAACTGGAGGTGGGAAGAGATCCTGTCAGGTAGGTTTGACTCCAAGGTTTGGCCAAGATGATACGATCCAAGAAAAATTCATGAAGTATTTAGTGCCGAAATCCTCTGCAGGTGGTTCAGTGCTGGATACAGACATCTTTGATTTACATTATGCCATTGTTTCTGCCTGTGGGCACGAACCAGTAATTTATACCCAAGGGGACAGTAGCCTCCTAATTGAGGTTTCCTCCCTGGAAGAGAGCTCACGTCTCTAGACTCTGACCTCTGTTTCTGGTCAAGGCATGTCTTGTATACCTCATGCCACATTTAACCAGCGTAAAGGGGTCGTTTACTTCCGGGACCTCCTGCGATACCCTGAGTCACGGTTATTAGAAGAACTATTCTCTTATGGTGTTGTAAAGGTTGACCGGGTACAGAAGAAGATCGATGGTATTGTTCCCAACTCCGACGCTGTTTCTGACCTTTGACCGCTTAATGTTGCCTGCTTCTGTGAAACTTGCTTGGCTTTCTCTGCATGTGAAGCCTTATGTTCCGAACCCAAAGCAGTATTTCCACTGTCAGGGGTATGAACATGTTAGCAAATTTTGCCGACGTGCACTAGCTGTCCTTCCTGGTGATTGTGTTTCCTGTGGTGAATTGAGTCATACCAGTGATTGTCCAGGACCCCTTAAATGCTACAACTGCAGAGGTCTTCATCCTGTATCTTCTAAAAACTGTCCTTGCTACTGCCTTGAAAAGGAGATTTTGAACATTCACATACGTGAGAAGGTTTCCTTTCCAGAAGCAATTAGGAGGGCCCAGACACTCTTCTTTCAACCTGGAGTTATTTATGCTTCTGTCCTTTCCAGGGTGCCTGTACATCGTTCTGTGTTCCAGAAGTTGCCATGACCCTCTACAGTGACCACTTCCCCAATTGCTGATTTGACGGATGTTCACCCTGGAATTACTAATACATATAAGACTGATGCTTGTCCATCCACTGCTACAACTGACTCTGCCTCCACTTTGGTGGCTGACGGTTTGCTCACTTCTGTGGTGGTGGCAGATGTACACTTTGTCGAAACTCATCCCGCCTTGTCCAGTATGCACGAGGCTCCTCCTGTACCCGACAAACGTCGCCATAATTCGTCAGAGTCCTCAGAGCCTGAAAACTGGCCACCTAAGGTTGAACCTTGTATCAACCTCTCTACTGTTCCCTCTGCCTCAGAGGCTGAGGGGTCTAGCCAGGTGGAAGCTGCTGGTGGTGGTTCGCCTGTGGTCAGGTCCCCACCTGGGGTTGGTGTTGGAGAGACCGTTGGTGCGTCCATTCTGAAAAATATAATGTCATCTTTACAGGGTTCAAAACCTGTCGTCACTCTTTCCACTTCTGGAGCTTCTAATGGTGGCACTGGCCATCCCACGTCACCCAAGGCGGCCTCCAAGCCTCATTCCAAGCCGAATGTTATTCCACCTCAAAGGAAGAGTGCTGTAAAACTTTCTCCTTCCTCATCCTCACGTTTGCCCACGGATGTTCGACATAGGGTGCGGGTTCCTGGTGCTGGGCAGTCTCTTACCAAGGGCCTTCCTAAGCATCATTCCAAACCTGCTCTCATGTCAGCTGTACAGTCCCGCACTTAATCATTCTCCCCTCCACTATGGGTTCTATCATCCAGTGGAATTGTCGGGGTTTACGTGCTAACTCTGAGGAACTAGGTCATCTAGTTTCTCAATTTACTCCTCTGTGCTTGTGTATCCAGGTGACCATGCTTGGTGATGCTGCTCCTGCTGGTCCTTCTGGCTACAATGCTTTTTATTCTGATCCTGTGCCGGCCCAAGGTCGTCATGGAGATGCTGCTCTCTTCCTTCACCAGGATATTCCACATAGTCATCTGGATATTTCCTGTCCCTTGCAGGCAGTTGGTGTCCAGATGTTTTTACGTCGGCAGTATACAGTTTGCAGTCTTTATCTATCTTTTACTGCTACTGCTGAAAGGGCGGATCTGGAACGCCATATTCATGGCCTTCCTTCTCCCTTTCTGTTACTAGGAGATGTGAATGGTCACCATCCACTATGGGGAAACAACTCTCGGGGTATAATGCTGGCCTCTTTAGTGGAAGATGAGGAGTTTGGCATTTTAAACTCCAATACAATGACTTATTTCCATAGCCAGACAGGAACTTTTCCTGCCATTGATTTATCCTTATGTTCAGCTGATGCCGTTTTAGATTTTAACTGCGATGTGTTGCCAGACCTGTATGGCAGCGACCATTTTTCGTTACTTTTAACTGATAGTGCAGGTGGACCTCAGCCTCGTCTTCATCGCTGGCTTCTAAGTAAGGCTGACTGGCCATGTTTCAGGGAATTATGTTCCATTTCACTTTCTGTCAACAAATTTGGCACTTACTGAGGCTGTGTCATATTTCAATACCGTGTTGCACTCAGCACCCCTATTATCTTTTCCAGAAACGATGGGTCAGTTTCCTAAACGTCCGGTTCCTTGGTGGAACTCTGAGTGCAGTTCCGCAGTGAGATCCAAACGAGTCGCCTTCTCTCGACTTCATCACCGTGGGGATCCTCAGTATTTGATGGCGTATCAGAGGGCACGAGCTCATATGAGGCGGGTTTTAAAGGAGGCCAGGCGTTCATCCTGGAAGGGTTATGTTTCCTCCATCAATTCGAGGACTTCCATCACCCAGGTGTGGAACTGGGTAAAGAAAATTTCAGGTAAATTTACTGTTCCATCCCCTCCTGTTTTACCTGCAGCAAGTGGAACTGTGTCTGACCCATTTGCTGTTGCAGAGTTGCTTGCTGATCATTTTGCCAGTGTGTCAAAGAAGGATGCAGATACTCCTTTGGCTTGCCACCGTCGGCTCCTAGAGTCTCATGGTCTCAGTTTTGTCTCTTCTGGGGGAGAGCCTTACAATGTTCCATTTTCAGTTTCTGAACTACAGGTGGCTCTGTCGCAAAGCCATGATTCCTCTCCTGATTATGATGATAATCCTTATGCCTTTTTACGCCACCTGTCTGATGAGTCCCTGTTGCTTTTGTTTTCACTGTTTAATAAGATCTGGTGTTCTGGGGAGTTTCCAGTATGTTGGTGTGTTGCTGTAATTATCCCCATCCCGAAACCGGGTAAGGACCACCTACAGGCGGTGAATTATCAGCCTATTTCTTTGACGTTTTGTACATGTCAAGTTTTGGAAAAGATGGTCAATGTTAGGCTTGTGTGGTTTTAGAGGGGGGTGACTTTTTATCCCCTGACCAGTATGGTTTTCAAAAAATGTGATCTACCTCTGATGCACTGCTGTCCTTGGAATCTTCTGTCTGTGAGGCTTTTTCCACTAACCAACACCAAGTCATGGTCTTCTTCGATCTGGAGAAGGCATAATATGACTGCCTGGCATCATGGTGTTTTACTCTATCTTCGTGAGTCTGGTCTTCATGGGCGCTTGCCTATTATTATTCAACAGTTTTTATCTTACCGAATTTTAAGGATACGAGTGGGAGGAGTGCTTTCTAATACCCGAGCACTAGTAGATGGAGTACCACAGGGGAGTATCCTTAGTGTTACTCTGTTTGCTGTAGCCATTAACAGTGTCATCAGTATACTTCCTGACGGTGTATGAGGATCACTATATGTCGATGACCTCCCAGTTTCCTTCACCACGTATAGAATGTCTCTGATAGAGAGGAAGTTGCAGAAGTGGATATACATTTTTGTCATCTTCGAGGGGTTCACCCAGACCCTGACTTGTATCTCTACGGTAGGAGAATATCTTGTGTGGAAGAGATGCGGTTTCTGGATCTTCTGTTTGATAGACGACTAACCTGGGTTCCTCATATTCATTCTGTTAAGGCAGTTTGTATGAAAGCTTTGAGTCTTTTGAGGGTTTTAGCTGATACCTCTTGGGGTGCTGACCGTCAGTCCCTCCTCCTCTTGCATAGGTCTCTTATTCTTCCTAAACTTGAATATGGGTGTGAGGTTTACTCCTCTGCAACATATGCCCGTCTCCGGTTGTTAAATTCTGTGCATCATGCTGATGTACGTCTTGCAACTGGGGCATTAAGATCATCCCCGATTCCAAGTTTGTTGGTGGATGCTGGTGTACTCCCCTTGGATTTGCAATGCCAGTTGCTAATGATGATGTGTTGGTATCGTCTTTACTACATTCCTGACTCAGTTTCTTGTGCCATCGTCTCCCAGGATTCCCGATCTTCTGTTTTTGACACCCGTCCTAATTTCCAAATGCCATTTGGTTACAGGGTCTGGTCTGTTATGTTAGCTCTCTCTGTTCCGATACTGGCAATTTGTCCACATCGGGTCTCAAGGGTGGGTTCTTGGCTACTCCCTCATGTGACTTTCTGTTGGTCCATTGTTGAAGAAAAGGGCACGCTTCCCTCTCAGGTGTCCCTCTCTCTCTTTTTAGAACATGCCTCCGTTCATGAGTGTTCTGTCCCCATCTATCTGACGGGTCTAAGACTGATACTGGAGTAGGATTTGGTGTTGTCTTCCCTTCCATTAGTAGGAGCAGTAGCCTTCTTGGCATTACTTTAGCATATACGGCAGAACTGACTGCAATTTTATATGCTCTTAAAATCATTTTTACTCTCCCCCAATCCGTTTTTGTGATTTTTTGTGACTCGCATAGTGCTTTGATTGCATTAGAGTCTTTTAATGCATCCCATCCATTGGTTTTATAAATTTTAGAGTGGCTTTTTCTTCTTGGCCGTCGTGGCCGCCATGTAGACTTCTGTTGGGTTCCCGCACATATTGGTGTGGTGGGCAATGAGAGGGGAGATACTTTAGCCAAAGCTGCATCATTTCAACAGTCCTCAGCCGACTACCCACTTCCTGCTTCTGATATAACGCCTTACTTGCAGTACACAATTCGTACGTGTTAGCAGAGACACTGGGATGTTGTTTCTCACAATACACCAAAAGAAATCTTTCAGAGAGTGGTTGTGCCAAGGGTTCTTCCCTCTTTGTCTCGGCGATTGGAGGTGGCTCTTGCAAGGCTTCACATTGGGCATTCTCAGCTTACGCATGGATTCCTCATGTGTGGTGAGACTCAACCAAACTGTGATGACTGCCTTGTTCCCCTTACTGTCCGTCACCTCAGGTCGAGTGTTCGAGTCTGGGGGGCTATGTCAGAGATTCCTCCATAAGCATAAGGGGGCAGATGGTGCCTACTGTTTGTCCTTGATGCTTGGTTAAGCCTCTAGCGATTTTACTGAAGTTTTTAGTTTTCTTCAGAAGGCGGGCCTCCTTCCACTTTTAAGAGTAATTGATATTTTATAAACTATTCTTTGAATCTGTTCTAAATAGACCAATCCCAGCTGAAGAGGACATTTTGCCAGCCGAGAGAGATTTGCAGATAGAAACAGGAGATATAACCTTGGAAGAGGTAGCAAAATCTATAAAGGAGTTAAAGACTTTTAAGGCCCCAGGAGAGGATGGAATATTTTCTGAAATGCTTAAGGTGGAAAATGACGAGTTGATGAATGCTCTTTTGAAACTTTTTAATGTGGCTTGGGATAATGGTGGAATTCCAGAAGAGTGGAAAAATGGAGTGATTATAAAAATACCAAAAAAGGGAGATTTAAGTGTGTGTGGCAGTTGGAGGGGGATAACTTTGACACCTGTAGTTGCAAAAGTCTTTTCCAAAATCTTGTTGAACAGAATAGAGCCAGTAATTGATAAAATTTTAAGAGAAGAACAAGCGGGATTTAGAAAGGGTTGAGGTTGTAATGATCAGATTTTTATTGTAAGGCATCTAATGCAACAAGCTAACGAGATGAAAATGCCACTTAGTGTGTGTTTTGTGGATTTTAAAAGGCGTTTGATAGTGTTTCACGTGGAGCTATGTTGAAAATTATGAGATTCTATGGTATACCAGAAAAGTTTGTAAATATTATTAGAAGCCTGCATGAAGGTACTTTTTGGAAGGTAATGGTGGGTGGTTCTTTGAGTGATCCATTTCAAGTTAGGTCAGGAGTGATTCAAGGAGGAGTTCTTTCACCATTGCTGTTTGTTTTGGTTATGGATTATGTTATGAGAAAGGTTGTAAGGAGAACAGGTGCAGGAGTTAACTGGAAAGAAAATAAGAAGCAGATGGATTTGGACTATGCTGATGATATTGTACTGATTTGCGGAAGTATTTACGAGATGCAGAGGGTGCTTGATTGTCTGGTGGAGGAAGGAGAAAAAGTGGGATTGGTAATAAATTGTGGAAAAACTGAAATTATTAACATGAACGTGGAGAACCAAACCGATTGTGTAATTGGGAATAATGTGGTGAAGACTGTAGAAAGCTTTAAATATCTGGGAACGATTGTATCATCTAATGGATCATTAAACAATGAAATTGAGGAGAGGATTAGACAGGCTTGGCGAGCTGTTGGAATGTTGAAATCTGTTTGGAATAATAATATGCTTTCGGTCCATACTAAAGTGAAAATTTACAAGTCCATGGTTAGACCAATTTTAATTTATGGGCATGAGTCATGGTACAATACAATTGCAACAGATCAGAAAGTATTAGGATTTGAGAATAAAATACTGAGAAGGATTCTTGGGGTAAAGTGGCAAGACAGAGTTACAAATGCAAGAGTAAGGGATATTCCGAGAGTGGAACCAGTTAATGAATATGTAAGACTGTCTCGCTGGAAGTGGCTGGGGCACATATACAGAAAAGAAGGTAGTTTAATACAGGATGTGCCAGAGTGGACTGCTAGAGGGAGAAGAGGTAGAGGTAGGCCGAGGGAAACCTGGTTGAGGACAATGAAAAAAGAAGCAGGAGAGGAGTGTTGGTGGGACCTGAAGGAGATGGCAAGAGACAAATATTGGTGGAGAGAGTTCATCGAGGCCCTATGCATCCCGTGGGGTGCCACAAGAAATGATTGAATGATTGATTGATTCTTTTATTACTCTCAGTGTATTATTCCTACTCACAGATATTAACTTTATTTTGAATATGCAGTTTTTATTTTCCTGTGTTTTTTACTTTGTCGTCCGGCGGCATATGACCCTGGCACTTGCGCCGCCAGATTATAATTATTTTCAGTCAATCAATCACACCAGAAATTCAAGGCCTCATCAGTCAACGGGGCACACTATGACACTTCCCAACACCCTATACACAGGACACCATACAACAAATACAAAAACTCAACAGTCAGATAACCAATAAAATATCAGAACTGCAAACACTAAATTTGAATAATTATCTCCAAACACTTGACCACAAAACAAACATCAGCAAACTCTACAAAACACTAAACAGCATCACACTTTCCAACAGCAACACTACACAATCACACGCTGCCATCACAACAACAGACAGAATACCTTCAATCAAATAACAAGCAAACACTCTCATCAATCACTTTTCACATGTCAGCCATCTCAACCCCCATCGCGACGACTGACGTATCATCCGACGTAAGAGACAGTTCCCCACAAATCCAGACTTCACACCTTTCCTTTCACTTACAACCAGACGAAGCACATCATTACCAACCTTAAGCACTCATCTGCCTGTGGACCAGACAACATAAGCAACATTCACCTTAAACACTTTGGACCACGAGGCATACAAACACCCAACAACATGTCAAGCTACTGTACAGCTACTTACACAACATAATACCCAGCATCTGGAAGCGTGGCATTATCATCACTATCTCTAGACCCAACAAAGACCCCACATTACCTTACTTACACCGCCCCATCACACTCCTCTGCACCCCCTCTAAAGTCACTGAACTACTGGTACTACGACTAGTTACACCTCACATGCCCCCGATCCCCATCACAGCATGGCTTTAGCCCATTACACACTAAAAACACTCTTCTTACAGACCTTACACAGATAGTTTTTGATGGCATAAATTCAGCTAGGCCACCACACAGAACACTCCTAGTCACACTAGATATCAGCAAAACTTTTGATGCCATCCCCCATCACAACCTCACAAACAAAATAATCAACACAAACACGCACAATAACACAGACAGATGGCTGGCAAACTACTTAGCAGGCAGATGTGGACATGTAACATTTGCCGGTCAGTCTTCAAACATCAGAAACTTCACAACTGGGGTCCCCCAAGGATCTGTTTTGTCCCTTATACTCTTTATCCTATACATGCACGACATACCCGCACCCCACACACCACAGATACACATAGCTTCCTATGCAGATGACATAGGACTGATATGTACACACCAAAACGCAAACACAGCTGCACACATCCTCCAACCTTACCTCAACACACTACACGAGTGATTCACCACAAACAGGCTCAAAATAGCCCCAGCCAAATCTACAGTGACCCCTTTCACAAATGGACAGCAGAACATAGTCACATTCCACACCTCACCAAAAACAACACTTCTCTACCACACACACACACACACACACACACACACACACACACACTCACTCACACGAACGCGCGCCCGCGCGCGCGCGCGCGCACGCACACACACACACACACACACACACACACACACACACACACACACACACACACACACACACACACACACACACACACACACACACACACACACAATCCTTGGTCTAATATACAATACATCAATGTCATTTAAACAATGCATCACAAACATTAAAAATAAAATAACACCAAGACTCAATGCCTTGAGGTCACTTGCCAATACAACATTTGGACACAACAAAGAAACCACCACCACGGTATACAAACAATATATACGTTCATTGATGAATTATGCAAACCCTGCTTGGGCTCCTAACGTCACTAAAACACACTACAACACCCTACACACCATACAAAACAAGGTCCTAAAAATAATCACAGGCTGCACAGCTACTACACCCACAGACCACCTACATCAAGAAACCAAAGTCCTCAAAGTCAAGGATCATCTAGACATAAGAGGCATCCAAATTCTTGCTGCTGCCTCCACAAACCCACAACATCCACTACACTACATGGCAGCACATCCACACACACCAAGAAACATCAAAACAACACCCAGCACACGATATCATACACAAATATTGTCATCTCTCCCCCCTTGCCCACCTCAGACCAGCTTCCAGAAGCATATCCATACTCAAATCACTCACTGCTCCATTCAGTCACTTAAAGACGACACACAGCTGCACGAACGGCCTCCTAATATCCACCCTTCTAAATCCTATCTCCCTCGTGAGGACAGGGTCCACCTGGCCAGGCTGAGATGTGGACATCATCCTGGCCTCTTAAGTTACCAGAAGAGGCTGGATGACTCCGTCGCTGATGCATGTCCAAAATGTAACACAGCACCCCATACTATTGAGCACATTATGGAAGAATGCATTGCACACAATCACCTACGCCAACAACACAACATACACTCCTTGAGAGTTCTGTGGGAAAGCCCAATCTCGGCCATGGCCTTCCTTAGGGACTCGGAGCTGTTCGGCCAGACTGCCTAGGGAACAACAACCGTTACTATTACTGCTGTTGTGAATGCATTCATACTGTTCAGATGGGTTGTTGGTATAACTGCTGCACCAAGGAGACACAGTGTTAATGCCTGACAGGGTTACCCAGGCAGACTACCTCACGTGTCACTGCATGGTGAACCTGGGCACCTGCAGGTTAAAAACTGCACAAGCAGTGCCATGTCTGCCTGAACTGTCAGTGACGGCAGCAGGTTCATAAGGAAATGCTCTATCAGTGCAATGAGTTAGAGGAGACTTCTTCAGTCACTGGTGTGTAGGAAAGTGTAAATAGCGTATATGGTAATCTTACTACATAAGAATTTATAATATAGTTTATAATATAGAAAAAAAAAAAGTATGGTATGGGTTAAAGAAAACACTCAGGTTACACTGAAAATGAACGTGCAGTACAACTGCATGTATGTGTTAAGGTAATACAGTGCAATATACAGTCGTGTTCATAAATAATCACCTATCCTCCGGTACCCCGTGTCTCACGCTGGCTCATTTATGCGCGTCAAGTCTCAGCGGAGCTAGAGTGGCTGACAGGGAAGGGCCAGAGAGAGAAGGGAAGGTGGGTGGGGAGACTAGTGATGGTGCGGGGATGGAGTGAGGGAGGGAAGGGAGAATGAATACGAAGTAGTGTTCACATTATATGTCTATTTTCCTTCATTTAGGGCATGATATAAAGGAGATAATATTCGGTAGATAATGACCTTGTATAGTGGCATCAGATAACAAGCTTTAGATAGGTGCTGATATTAAGGGCTGGCTCGTGAAACATACTGACGTGACGGATCACACATTAGTGCGGAGCCAGATACTTGTGTTTATCCGTATATTTTGACTTCAGACGCAGAATAGAATATGGATGACTTTTATTTCCGTATGTTTGTGGAAGAAACGTCCTCTACCCTTACAAGTAAATGATTTTTGGAACTAAATATCATGATGCAACTTTCGACATGTCTGTGTCCACAGTAATTATGATCATCCTCTCGGTATACACTTCGTCTCTACAGTCACCATCATGTCAACTCTTTATGGCATTTCTGTTTGAAAAGGCTATTTAAAATAATTGCGCATAATAGGTAAATAAATCTGATGTCTCAGCACATGGGTTAATATAACAACGATGTCTCTCTTACTATGTTAGAAGGGAAATGAAACAAAATCCTACCGAAATTCACCAAATATACCTATGTCAATGTTTGCCTACATTTTTAAAGCCAAAGCAACCAGGAAAGCCTTAGGAAGTAGTCAAAGTGGCCTCCTGTCTCAATAACCTCTTTTAATCTTCGCGGCAAAGGGGAAACAAAGTCGTTGATGGTTTGCTGGTGTTGTCTGAACAGCTCTCGCTCGTCAGTTGTGTGCTAGAGGTGGCTGGCTAGTGTCCTCTCGTTGTCTGGCTCCCACGCGTTGACAATCTTGGCCCACACAGTCTCGATGGCTCTGCACTAATGTTTGATCTGTCACGTCAGTATATTTCTCTCACGAGCCAGCCCTTGATATTATCACTTATCTTAAGCTTGTTATCTGACGCTGCTATAAAAGGTGTAATGCAACATTATCTAATAAATATTATCTCTTTCTTATCATGTCCTGAATGAAAGAAAATAGACAAATAATGTGACCACCATTTCGAATTCATTCTCCCTTCCTTCCCTCTCCTCCCTCACTCCACCCCTGCACCATCACTCGTCCCCCCACCCACCTTCCCTTCTCTCTCTGGCCCCTCCTCTCAGCCCCTCTTACTCCACTTTGACTTGCCGCGCAAAAAGGAGCCAGCCTGAGGCATGGGTTACCGGTGGATAGGTGATTATTTATGACCACGACTGTACATGCATATTGGATTTGTTGTGGTAGTGGACTAGGAATCGTTGTGTGCTATTCCTCTAGTGCACCAAGAAATTACCCGAGCAAATAATTTTACCACAGAAGAATTTTGAATATAAAGAAAAGCACGGGTGTTAGGAAATGATATCAGGATATGGTGGATTAACTCGTAATTCAAGTGCCAGAAAAAAAGAAATTATATTCAGTTTACAGTGCAAGTGAACTTGCATTACAAGTGCAAATATTATAGTGTAATATTAGTGCAAACTGGTTTTGTCGTGATACTTTTTATTTATTTATGCACATTCGCAACCTTTCCTTTAATTTTATCTACCTCTCTTCCTCTAAACCTCATCTTCTGCTCAGTACTGAGACTCAGCTGTCTAAGGCGACTTAAAGCAAACCCTTCTTTGTATCCTCCTACTTTCTCTATACTCACTTCAAAGCAAAAAGTGGCTGTTGTATATATGTACTGTACATAACAATATATCGTGCACCCATGTTCCTTTATTTCAGTCTCCTGAATTCTTTAGTCTCTAGTTTCGGCTATCCTACCATTCTCTGACTAAGTACTGTATATCTGTGCTGTTTGCTTATCTGCTACTTTTGCTGATGATAAATTCTTTAAATATCGTATTTTTAAGATGGAACATTCTGTCAATGTCTTCTTTCCCTGAAGTCTTCATTCTAGGTGATTTCAGTGTTCACCACCACCTTTGTCTCTCCTCTCCTATCACTGATCCACCTACAAGGCTACGTCTTTTCCATCCTTAATGACCTAGAGCAGCTTGGGCAGCACCCAACCTATATTGCTAACAGTCTTGTAGGAAGTCCCAACTTACCTGACCAATTCCTTGCACCTAATCCTTCTGCTTATGCTGTTAATCTTTTCTCTTCATTGGGATCCTCTGATTGCAGTCTCCTCACCTTAACTATCCTGTCACCTCAGTAAGGCCTGTCAACCATTCCAATAAACGGCGACTTTGGCATTTTGAAACTGCTAATTGGGAGGACTTCCTACAGTATATATTGTTTTCCTTGGAATGATTATTGCTTCCATGGCCGAGAATCATCTGAGTGTGCCTCATGCATTCCATATGTTATTCTCTCAGGTATGCAAGCATACATTTCTTTGCTTTATCCTGTGGCTAATGGAAAAAAGAAACTTTAATTACGCTTGTTCAAATGCCGTCCAAGTCAAGGAAAGGACCTTCACAAGGCACAGGAGCCAACCCATCTCTAAATCTCATCTCTTTTATGTTTCTGTGTTAAGTCCGTCCATTATTCTGCTAAAAAATACTAGTCGTCTATCTATCTATCTATTGCCAGACGCCTTAATCCCATACGGGGTGGCCAAAAACAAATCGCCTCCACGTCGCCCTGCCCCAACCACTTCACTGCCTTGCTCCCAACTCACACACCCCTCTCTCATATTCCTCTCCAATCCATCCCCCCATCTCATCCTTGGCCTTTCCCCCTCTCCCCCTTCTCCTCACACACATACACTCTCCTCATCAGTCTCTCACTCTCCATCCTCTCCACTTGGCCAAACCACCTCAGTGTGTTTCTCCTAACGCTTCCTATCAGATCCACATCCACACCACAACGCTCCTTCACAACCTCATTTGTCAGTCTGTCTCTCCATGTGACTCCACATGCTTCTCTCAAATAACTTATTTCCACAGCTCTCACTCTTGACTTGTGTCCCTCCAACAACGTCCAAGCTTCACTTCCATGCGTTAGAGTTGGTATCACAATACTGTCATGTGGTAACTTTTTCACTTCCATGCTCACTTCCCTGTTTCTTATCACTGCTTTCAAGGAACCAGCAACCTTTCTTCCTTGTTGTACCCTTTCAAGCACTTCACCCTCCAAACTTCCATCTTACTCATCACACTACCCAAGTACTTGAACTTACTCACATTTTCCATTTCCTCCTCATCCAACTTCACTGTACATTCACTGACTTCGCTTCTCTGGAAGACCATAACTTTACTCTTCCTTACATTCATCTCTAGATTCCGTTTCCCACACACTCTCCCAAACTCATCCACTAAGCCTTGCAGCTCCCCTTCATCTTCACTTAACAACACTGTATCATCTGCAACCAACAGTACAGGGAGTTTCCAAACACTGCCCTACACTGTATCTTTTTTTTTTTTTTTTTTTACCCCATCCATGTACAGATTGAAGAACCATGGAGCCATGGCACATCCCTGTTTCAACCCAACCTTCAAATAGAAAAATTCACTCAGTTCAATATCCACACGCACTGCAGCCTTAGCACCCTCATACATACTCTTCACAGCATTCCACAACTTCCCATCTACTCCATATATTATTAATACTTTCCACAATCCTTGTCTATCCACCTTGTCATATGCTTTCTCCGAATCCATGAAGGCCGCATACAATTTCTATCCCTTCTCTAGAAACTTTTCAACTAAAGATCTAGGAATGAATATATGATCTACACAACCTCTTCCCTTCCTAAAACCTCCCTGTTCTTCTCCATCTAATTCCCCTGTATTTCCCTCTCTCTGTCAATAAGTATCCTACCATATACTTTTCCTATTACACTAAGAAGACATGTGTCTATGATTACCACACACTTCTTTTTCCCCTTTCCCTTTGTCCAAGGGAATAATTATACCTGACCTCCAATCCTCCAAGAATCTGCCTTCCTCCCAGGCCAATCTGCACATCTTCCACATCCATTCTCTTACTATCTCTCCCCCATGCTTCAGCATTTCACCACACTCTCCATCAATTCCTGGGGCTTTTCCCATTTTGACTTTTTTCATTGCTTCCACAACCTGCATCCTACTGATTTCTTCCTGACTTCTCACCTCACTCCTTCTCCCAGCCATTCCCCAGCCACTTATACCCGCATTACTTTCATTCTCTGTGTTCAATAATTGCTTCAAGTGTTCTCTCCATCTGCTCACTTTTTCTTCCAGCTCCATTAGTAGTCTTCCATTTTTATCTTTCACTCCCCTACTAACTTCATTGCCACCCTGTCTAACTTTTTTTTACCTCTTTCCAGAACATTTTCTTACAGTCCCTCAACTTTACACTATCCACTCTCTTCTTACTCTCTCTTACTAATCTTTTCATCTCTTCATCCTTTCTACATATAACTCTCTCTTCCCTCTCCCAACTTCTTCCACGCCCCTATTTCTTATCCATTCATAATATGTTTTCTTCTTTTCTGCCACAGCCTGTCTCACCTCTTCATTCCACCATGCTGTTCCTTGCACCCCCTTTCGTCTTCTCTTCACCCCACACACCACCTCACATATCAGTCATACTAACTTAAATGCCGCCTGCTCCTTCCGATGCTTGCCAAATACCTTTCTAACAACTTTACTTCATCATCCTTTCCTCCTATTTTCCACTCTGACGACTCTGCAACTGTTTATTCTACTGATAAAGCTGAACTCATTGCTCAGAATTTCTCCTGCATTTCCACCTTAGACGATTCTGGTGCTGTTCCTCTATCACTTCCTCCCTCTCGCATCCTCATGGCTGACATTAACCCATCACGTCCCGAACACTTTGGCACCTCCAACACCCCCTAGTTCCGAGCATTTTTGGAAAAAAAATTTTTGGGCTAAAACTTCCGCTTTTGTTGAGAAACAAAGGAAAACCACAAAAAAAAGTGCTTACCGTGGTCCGCAACTGGTCAGAGCAGGTGAGGTTCCCCGCGCCAGGTATCGTATTCTATCATTGACGTGTGAGGCGCTCACGGTTTCTATGGTAGGTAATTTTGGGAGAAACAATAAACAACACCTCTACACCTCTATTGAATTTGAACTAATAAACAATAAGAGTAACAATATAATGGTTTTCAATGACAGATATATGAATAATAAGCATTGTACCTTCGCGCGAGCATAGCGAGTTTGGTCCGATTGGTAAAACGCTATGTGCTAAGTTTCTTGTTTCATTTTTTCCACTTGTATACTACTGTTTCAATGCCATTTTACCATTTTGTACTGTATGTAAATGTTTTCAGCTGTTTTCATTCATTACGATGACATGTAGCATAAGTATAGTCCACATCTGCTTACTCAGCGCACTCGCTATGCCTCGTATTTTAACATACATTATTGTTCTATGACTTTCATAATTTTTTTTCTTTACATTGAACCTTTCCTCCACCACTGTAAACGTTTTCAATTATTTACATTCATTACGAGGGCATTTAGCGAAATGCTAGCGCATATTCACGTAGCAAGCAAACTCTCTAACACTCGTGTTTCCATTTTTACTTTATTTCTTCAATCCCAATATACTTTTCCACTTACATTACACCCATTTACACCCTATTTTGCACTATACATATTTACTGGCCTTATTTTTTCCACTGAGCATCAGAATATCGCACCAAAATACCCTCGCAATGAATGTTTCGACTAAGATAATACACACTTACATACTAATATTCCACTTATATTACACCTGTGTCCACTTGTAGACTCCTATTTACATATTTACGGGCCTTATTTATTCCACTGAGCATCAGAATATCGCATCAAAATACCCTCGCAAGGTATGTTTCCACTTAGATAATATTCATACACTTACATACTAATTTTCCACTTATATTACACCCGTTTCCACTTCCATACTACCATTTACAGATCTATGGGTCTTACAATTACACTGAGCGTCTGTCTGTCGCATTTATTTCAGAGTATCAGAAGTGCAGGAAGGTGTGATACTCACTGAAATATGGGTGAATACACAGACCCACGTCACACTGAACACACTCATAGCGGGTGTCCTTTCTCTGAGTGGTGCGTCTCACCAGGGAATTGCTACACACGTGACACCTGCACTGGGGCCTAGGTCTATTTCCTTGGGAAGGTATAGGAGTGGGGAAATGGCTAGCGGATAATCTCAGGGGAGGATGGGCACCTGGGGCAGTGCGGGTGCGGTGTTGGGGCCTTTCAACCGCATACCTTGCAACAATCTCTGGTGTCAGCTCCCTCACAAACCCTTCAAAGGTTTCCCGAACTCCTGTTGTCATGGCGTGAAGGTAGTGGCAATTCAGGGCAGTAATGTCAAGCAGGTGAAAGAGTAGTTTTTTGTACCACTTCAACGTGGTCCTGGCACATTCAACAGTGGATATCATGGAGTCTGACTGGTCCACCAGGCGCATGTTGATGTTATAATCAAGCACACACTCAGGTTTCCATCTATGGCGCCTGTTCTTGCTCCGATAATCTACCGACTCTGTACGGTGCATCAAGGGGCGGTGAACCGTGGACAAGAGCCGGACTTCTCTATTGTGGTTCCACACTGTTGCAAGGATATTGTTGGCCTGGAAGAAGACAACCTCATTTCTGTCAAGTTTCCGCCCCACCTTGACCATGTGACACCGGTTCACCTTGATGGTCCCACAGATCCCCGTGTCATGCCTGTGTAGATAACGAGCGAAAAGGGCTAGTGTACCAATTGTCAAGGTAAAGGACGTGACCACGATGAAGATAGTCTTCTATCATTGTCTTTACCACTGCTCCAGACAGACCAATACTCCGATCTTCTATTATGTCTGTCTGTGCACCGGTGTACAAGACTATGTCTTGCACATAACCAGTCCTACAGTCACACATAACAAAGATCTTGAACCCAAAATGGTGCCTTTTGCTGGGTATGTACTGCCTAAATGAAATATTGCCTCTCCACAACACAAGACTCTCGTCTATGGCGAGGTCTCTATAGGGAGAAAATGAGGAACGGAATGTCTGCCTCAGGTGATCAAAAACCAACCTAATTCGCCTCATCTTATCTGTGTCGTTAGCATTTGCAGGATCATCAGCATCATAGAAATGGAGGCAGCTTAGAATTTGCTGAAACTGATTATGGCTCATTATTTGGCCAAATATTGGTGTAATCATAATAGGGTCCCTTGTCCAGTATGCAGGAATTCGGTTCTTTCGTACAATACCCATCAACAGTAACAGGGCCAAAAACAAAAACATTTCTGCAAGGGAGACTAGGTAATCATATATGATAGAATGCCTGCTCCTTGTGCCCTGTCTTTCACTCTCACGGTGCTGGCTGGTAGCAAACCGGTTTGTTTGATCCATTATTTCCTCCACATAACCCTCATTGAAGAAAAGGTGGAAAAAATCCAGCCTGGTGGAATTAGGGTGAATACCGGGAGCAATGCAGCCAGCACGCCCCTGCTCAGTGAATGGGTGAATGATGGGAGTAAAATCACTCCCATCCTCCCAATGCCATGCCACAAATTCCTCGTCCCAATCGTCCCCATCGTTGCCTTCATCGGGGTGGGGAGGAGATGATGGTGGGGGAGGTTGGGGAGGAGGAGTGTGGAGGGCTTCCCCACTCGCACTCCTCTTCCCTCGGCCTTTACCCTTCCCCTTTCCCTGATCCTTACGGCCTCGGGGAACATCAGGGGGCTGTGGGGAGGAAGCCCAGGAATATTGGGGAGCATAAGACGTGCTTGGGAGTGGCTCCTCCTCACCTCCCTGCTCCATCACCACACCACGTGATTCACCACCCACCCTCACTGCCTCACGTGATAAGCCCCGCCGCCTCACACCACCACATGAGAGCGATGACTCACTCCCACCACTCTCACTTTCAACACTCCTCCCAACACTTTCCCTTCACTACCCACTCCCTCAACGCCACTTCCGCCATCCCCAAACAAAACACTAGGCCCATACCTGTTAAAACGATTTGGTGTGCACTCTGGGCCGTGATGAGTAATTACCTCACAGCCGTACCACGTGGCAGCACGTCCCACGGCTCTGTCCTCATCCTCGTCCTCGTCCTTGTCCTCGAAATCTGGCTCTACATCATGTAGGGGCTGGCTAGAGGATCTTGCACGTTGTTTTTGTGCAGGCTGACCCTCTCCTGCAGCACGATAAGTCACGTAGCACCACTTCCTGGGGGACGGGACCTCCTCATCACTGCTGCTGCTTTCCACCTCCTCTGGTTGGACATAATCTTTGTCCATCTCCTCGTCATTGAGTTGCGAATCACTATCGCCAGTGAAGACATCCAGGGTGGCTTGAATTTCCTCCTCCGAGAGACCTCTATGCGCCATGTCTGAGCAGGACCGTTGCTAACAGGTGAGTGACCAAGCCGCAGGTGAGCGCGGGTCACGAGGGGTCGCCGAGAGTCCCCGCCTGGTGGCAGATAGGGGAAGGTTGAGCGACGCTATGTACCAAAAATCTCACGCGAATTTTGAAAATTGTGCAAATTATGCAACTTGCTATTGCGAAACGTACCAGTACATCGACGGGACTGGCAAATGCAAAATGTTGCAACGTATCCATAAGTCGACGGGATGTCTCGGGTTAAAATGTCTTTAGTTGATGTATTTTCTGCCATCACTGGCGTTGATACTGACAAGGCATATGGGCCTGATGGGGTGCTGATGGAGTCCCTCCAGTTGTCCTCAAGTGCTGTGCTTCTGTGCTTACATCCTGCCTAGGTAAATTCTGTCGCCTTTGTTTGTCAATGTGTACCTTTCCTTCTTGCTGGAATTTTGCTGTTATGGAAGGTTAATCATTTTCAGCCTTCTATTTTTTTTAATACAAGGAGGAAGCAACAAAAGGCCAGGAGCCTGTAAATTTCTCCCTCCAAGAAAAAAAAAAAAAAAAAACATAAGAGAGCCAAATTCAAGAACTGTTCCTTTTGAGGCCCATGGACACACTGCATTTGAAAGACCGGAGATCATAGGCAGTAGGCAGTACAGACAGAGGGAGACAGTTTCCGAGGTGATCTGTTGCATACATGTAGAACTGGGTGTAACGGTTAACTCTTGCATGAATGAGTTGGACACAAAAGGGATGAGATTTTATTGTTAGATGGGTGCTAGCACCCGCCGTAGTGAAGGAGGGATGCAACCATACAGTTCAGAAGAACAGTGACCATTGAAGTAGCCATTGAAAAGAGATAAAGATGCAACAGTACAGCAAAAATACAGAGGTTGAGGGGAGCTAGTAAGAGGAGGAGAGCTGGTGAGACGAAAAGCTTTTGACTCCATCTTGTTGAGATGACCTGTATACGAGGAGCCTCCCCACACGTGAGAGTTGTACTCTACACAGGGGTGAATAAAATCCGTGTATGAACAACAACTGTGCAGGAGTAAAGAAGGCACGGAGTCGGCTTATCACACCTAATCTCATGGAACCAGATTATACAAGAGAGGTAATATGTTATTTCCATGATAAATCCCGAGAGAATGAAGCCCCAGGTATGATTTAAGATGATGCAGGATTAAGCTAGATGTTGCTGAAAATTAGACGGTACTCCTGTGGAAGATTTTGTCGGGTTGAGAGATGTAAGAACTGAGCTTTTAATGCATTAAAAACAACAAGATTACTTTTACCCCAATCAGAGATATGAGCAAAGTCAGGCATCAGGTGTGCCATAGCCTCATCCCTTGTTTGTTGAAGTAAGTGCTGAGATGGACGCTCTGGGAAGTGTATGGAGAGGTGAAGGGTGGAGTCATCAGCATATGAGTGGATGGGGTTAGATGTACAGCATAGAAGGCCATTGATGAACACCACTATTGATAGCTCTAGGAGAAGAAGGTGGCCGTCTACAGCAGCAGCTATAGTACGACCAGACAGGATGCTATAGACAAAGGAGCCGGTAGAACAGAAACTGTAAGAGGGCAGTTTGGAAATTAAAGATTTATGCCAGACTCGATCGAAAGCCTTTGAGATGTCAAGTGCAATGACAAAGCTATCGCCAAATTTCCGAAAGAAGGATGACCACGAGTCTCAAAGGTAGGTGAGAAGATCACTAGTGAAGCATCCCTGGGGAAACCCATACTTAAAGTCGAAAGAACGTTGTGACGGGAAAGATGCTTGAAAATTTTTTTGGTTAAGAATAGACTCAAAAACTTTTGAAATACTTGCTGTTAAAGAATTACACTAACATCCTGTATTTGTATAGTGTTTGAAACTGTTCTATGATTAAAAAAAAATAATAAAGCACCTCCCCTATCATAATCTCCTCTGATTGTCATCAGGGGCTAAGGCAGGGGTGCTCCATTGGCCATCTTTTCACCTTTCTTTAAGACTCCTGGCCATCCTCCTTTCGGGACTTCGGTGAAAGATTTGTCATTGCACTTGATATTTCAAAGGCTTTCTATCGAGTTTGGCATAAATCTTATATTTACGGCTCTCTTACCATTTCAGTCCTATCTGTCCTTTTATCTCTAGTTGTCCTGTAGCTGCTGTTGTAGACTGCCACTGTTCTTCTCCTCGGGTCATCAATAATGTGTTCCCTTGGGCACTGGCCTGTCAATAACTCTCTTCCTTGTATTCATCAATGACATACTAAGGTTTACATGTAACCCTAATCACTCACATGCTGATGACTCTACCCCTCACCTTTCCATCTACAGTACTTCCTGCAGCGTCCATCTCAACAGTTACTTCAACAAACAAGAGAGGAGTCTATGGCACACTTACAGTAATACCTGACTTGGCTCATACTTCTGATTCGGGTAAAAGTAATCTTGTTTTCAGTGCATCGAAAACCCAGTTCTTACATCTTTCGACCCATTAAAATCTACCATAGGAAAATCCTCTAATTTTTAACAATACCCAACTCATTCCCGCATCATCTTGAACATTGTTGGGGTTTCATTCTCTCGGGATTTATCCTGGAAAGGTCATATTACCTCTCTTTATATAATCTGCTTCCAAGTGATTATGTGTGCTATGTTGAGTCTGTACCTTCTTTACCCGTGCACAGTTGTTGACTTTAAACAGGGGTTTTATTTGTCCTTGTGTACACCACTGCTTTAATGTGTGGGGAGGTGCTACACATACAACAAAAGTCAAAGATTTTTCATCTCATAAACTCTTCTCCTCTTACTGGCTGCCTTCAACCCTCATCTCCTTGTCGTGCTGTTGCATCTTTATCTCATCTCTGTTGTAAATTTAATGGTCATTGGTCCTCTGCATTCTCTGCTGGCATCCCTCAACCACTATGGCAGGCAGGCAGCACGAGTGTAGACTCAAACTCCCATCCCTTTTCTGTCCAACCCTCTAATGCAAGAGTTAACTGTTAATGCCAGTCCTTTATGTGTGCAGCAGGTCAGCTCTGGAACTGTCTTCCTCTATCTGTATTCCTTACTGCCTATAAGCTCCAGTCTTTTAAACACAATGGGTCCAAGCATCTTGAATAGATCCTCAATTTGGGAATCTATTATTGTGTATATATTTTTGCTTGTTTAAGAGTGCTGTGGTGGGGCATGCAGAAGAGGTGTGTGGTGTGAGACGTGTGGGTGGTGGTGTAAGAAAAGGATGTGAATGGTGGTGCGAGGAAGTAAGTATGGCTGTGGCTGAGAAGAGACATGCATATGAAGTGTGGCTGCAGAGGAAGGATGAGGTGTCATATGAGAGGTATAAGGAAAGGAGGAACAGGGCGAGAAGGGCTGTGCGTGATGCTAAAGTGGCAGCAGATGAGAGGTGGGGTAGGCGGCTGATTGAGAATTTTCAACATAATAAGAAAATGCTCTGGAAGGAGGTTACAAGGGTGCGAAAGGGAGAGTCTGGGAAGGAAAAGTGAGTAAAAGCAGTGGATGGAATGATGTTAATTGAGATGGGTGCAGTAAGGAAGAGATGGGCAGAGTATTTTGAAAGATTGTTAAATGTGGAGGAGGAAAGGGTGCCTGAGATTGTGGCAGATGGAAGGGTGCAATGAATAAATGTGTTGGGAGAGCTGAATGATTCTCTGATCACGAAGGAGGAAGTGGAGAAGGCAGAAAAGGAGATGAAAACAGGGATAGCTGCAGGTATGGATGGGTGTGCTGTGGAATGCCTGAAGGGTGGTGAAGTGACTATTGTTGACTGGTTAGTAAGATTGTTCAATGCGTGCTTTGTGAAAGGTATGGTGCCAATTGACTGGGCAAGTGCTTGTGTGGTCCCGTTGTATAAAGGCAAGGGTGATAAGTTTAAATGTACTAGTTTTAGTGGTATAAGTCTGTTGAGTGTTGTAGGTATGGTGTATGGTAGAGTGTTAATTATGAGAGTTAGAGAGAGTACAGAGGGAGTGATTGGTGATGAGCAGTGTGGCTTTAGGAGAGGGAGGGGATGCGTGGATCAGGTGTTCACTGTGAGACAAGTGTGAAAAGTATTTAGCGAAAGGCAAGGATGTGTTTTGGGCATTCATGGATTTAGAGAAAGCGTATGATAGAATTGATGGGGAGGCTTTGTGGACTGTTTTAAGATTGTATGAACTTGATGGTAGGTTACTGAAAGGGGTGAAAAGTTTTTACGTAAATAGTAGAGCGTGTGTAAGAGTGGGAAATGCTGTGAGTGATTGGTTTCCCATGAGAGTGGGGCTTGCGACAGGGATGTGTGACGTCGCCTTGGTTGTTTAATATTTAAATGGAAGGTGTTGTAAGGGAGGTGAATGCAAGAGTTTTAGGTGAAGGTCTGAGTCTGGTGAATGTTGATGGTGTAGAGTAGAATCTGAAGCAGCTGCTGTTTGCAGATGATACTGCACTGGTGGCTGATTCAGAGGAGAGATTGAGACAGTTGGTAGAGGAGTTTGGAAGGGTGTGTGAAAGGAGGAAATTGAAAGTAAATGAGAATAAGAGTAAAGTGATGAAGTGTACGAGTTTGGTAGATGGTAGGGGGATGAATATAGTTTTGAATGGTGAGTTGCTTGAGGAGGTAGAGTGTTTTAAATATCTCGGGTCACATGTTGCTGTGGATGGAAGAATAGATGCAGAAGTGAAGTTTAGAATGAATGAAGTAGGAAAGGTGAAGGAGGAATGAAAAAGGTGGTTAGATGTCGTTCGATTAGAATGGATGTAAAGAGAAGGCTGTATGAGGGTGTTGTGGTACCGACTGCGTTATATGGGTCTGAAAAATGGAATATGGGTGTAGCAGAGAGGAAAAGTTTGAATGTAATGGAGATGAGGTGTCTGAGGAGTATGTGTGGAGTGATGCGTATGGATTGAGTGCGAAATGAAGTGCGAAGGAGAACTGGAGTTGTTTGGGAGATGGCTGGTAGAGTTGAGCAGAGGGTGTTGTGAGGTTTGGGCATATGGAGAGAATAGATGATGAGCGATTGGTGACAGAGATAACTAGATCTGAAGTGAGAGGTGTAAGGCTGAGAGGAAGACCACGAATAGGATGGATGGATAGAATGAGGAAAGCGCTGAATGCGAGAGGGATGTCTGTTGAGCAAGGAAGAGTGGCTGTGCTTGACAGAAATAAATGGAGAGAAATTGTGAATGTATAAATGATGACTCAACCCTGAGGGGATATTCTCCTGCATTTGGTCTGATCAGCTAGTCAGGTCAGTTGCGGCTAAGGGGATGGGTCTATTATGATGTGGCAGGAGTAAACCAGCTCTGCTGTCGGGCCCTGCTGCGGATTTCACTGATTGCACTGTGCAGTTGACCCTTGTGCGGTGTGGTGCAGTGAGGATCTGTCCTTCTCCCATTTGGGGCTAAGATGCGAATTAATGTGTTTGAATGGATAAGTCAATGGGGAGTGTGTCGTCCTGTCTCGGCTACCTCCCTTTCCTTGGGGGAAGCAGCCTAGGTATATAGATAGATAGATAGATTTTTGCTTAGAGGGAGCAGTTTGTAGGGTTGTAGCTTTTTTTTTTTTTCTTGCATTGGAAAAAGGAATTGCTGAAATATAGCGCATCATACATGGAAACTGGGTTTGTTGTGATAGTAAACTAGTATTTTTTCTGTGCAGTTCCTCTCGTGCAGTAAGAACTTAGCAAAATACGTGCTTTAGAAAAAAAAAGCTACATGTGTCAGAAATGAACATGACCACAGGGATAGCTCAAGTGATCTTATGTGACAAAGAAAACGTACTCACAGAGAAAGTAAAAGCAATTTTAACGGCTAGTCATGTGTATTAACCATGGAATTTCTTCTCTCTCCCCCATCCAACACACTGTAATGCACAATGTCACTCTGAATAAACTGGAAAAATTGGGCAAGTAAGCTGAGTCACCCAAACGTATAAGGGGTGTTGATTCAATCATGTGGCAGTGGCCGGGGGCAGTGGAGAGGAGTGTCAAGGACAAGTCGGACAAGGGGAAGCATGAGTGTATGTGAGCACGGAATCTCTCATTGTCCCAGCTGGGGCGAGGGCTGTGGGCTGTGACTACTGACTCATCCTTGTACGAAAACATCCTTTCGTGACATCCCAAATTACCTCCATTCATCACCTCCTACCTCGACAATGCCTGCACCTACAGCCGACCTGTGGACATTTACAATGCAAAGATGAAGGACATGAATAATCTGGTCCTTAACTGAAAGTTAAGTATACTGTAATTATGCAGCCATGACTGGTTGAGAAAGCCTACTTTCAAGGGAAAAATGCGTACGAGAACGGCTTGGCTTGAAAGACCCCCAAAGTTCAGGGGTTAAGATTGAAGTGAGTGTAATACTTGCGTAACTACATTCTGAAGCTGTTGGAGATATGATAATGATCAGGAGTGGTACCGATGGTGACTGAAGCCCTGTTCATGGGGCTTGAGTAAATCTACACTTTTTGTAGACTGGTACTGTTGGAGAGGTAGTGCTGGCAGTTTATTTAAGATTTTGATTAGAAATTCATTGTAAGGCAAAGGAAGCTAGAAATGGTTACGTGAGCTGAGACGAATGATTAGAAAAGACTAGAAGGCTTAAGTGTTGAAGAAGGATGGGTGCAGTACTCAAGGTCGAGATTAGTATAAACTTAGCAAAGGATTTAATCAATTTTATTTTTATGGCAAATAAAAGAAAAAAGGTAAGAATACGCCCCTTTCAAAAACGTGGCGTCCTACAGAACAACTACAAATTAGAAGTTTGGCATTAGAGGTACGTTCTTGGTTGCTGCATAACTTACCGTTTGTCAGATGCTGAGGTTTCATCATTTACAACCAAGGTGTTCATCATGGAAAATGTCCAGTGGGAAACGAGTAGAGCCCCGAGGTCTTTCCTGGGCAGGCGAGTGACCACCAGGAGCCTCGTCGACCACACCAGGAGGCGGCCATTGAGGGACCAATCGGCGAAGGCAGTGAGGAAGGCTGGGTCGTCACTCACCACCACCACCATCAAGCACCACGACACCTGCCGCAGCTGCTGACATCACCATGGTAAAGGTTAGTTGTGTGACCTACCCACCTCAGCAGTAATATGAGAATAACCTACCCACCTCGACAGTGTGGTGAGAGTGGCCTAGCCACCTCTGCACTAATGTGAAAGTGACCTATATGCCTCACCAGTAATGTGAGAATGACCTACCCACTTGATCAGTAATGTGAGAGTGAACTACCCTCCTAAGCAGTAACGTGAGAGTGGCGAACCCACCTCATTAGTATGAGAGAATACCTGACTGCCTCAAAAGGTATGTGAGAGTGACCTACCTGCCACGACAGAAGTGTTAAAGTGACCTTCCCACCGAGCAAAAACGTAGGAGTAACCTACCTGACGAGCCTGGCTGACCACCGAGGAGAGCTGTGCCTGCGTCACGTTGGTGTCCTGGCCGTCCACATCCACCTCGAACACACCCACACCCCGTGCCGCCCCAACATCACCAATACTCTAATAAGAAGCAGCATATAATTATACAAAGGAAATTAGACTTCATAAGGTTAAGATGCCGGCAAGGAAAGTGTATTATTACTTTAAAATATCTTACTGATTATCTGTCTATCTATAGCCAGACGTCTCAATCCCGCAAGGGAAGGCAACAAACAAATCGGTTTCATGTTGCTCTGTTCCCGGCCATTTTGCTGACTTCCTCCCTCTCTAACCTCCTTTCTCATATACCTCTCCATTCCATCCCTCCATCTTATCTTTGGTCTCCCCTTCCCTCTCCCCCCCCCTCCACCTCACTCACACTCTCCTCGTGAGGCTGTCGTTCCCCATCCTCTCCACGTGGTCAAACCACCTCGGTGTATTTCTCCTAATGCTTTTTGTCACATCAACATCCACAACACAATGCACCTTCGCTTCCTTGTTAATTTTGTCAGTCTGTCTTTCCATGTAACTCCACATGCTCCTCTCAAATAACTCATTTCCGCTGCTTTCACTCTTGACTTGTGCCCTTCCAACAAGGTTCAAGTTTCACTTCCATGTTTTAGAGTCGGTATCACAATCCTGTCATGCAGAGGCTTTTTGTCTCCATGCTCAATTCCCTATTCCATATCACTGCTTTCTAAGAATCAGGGACCTTCCTTCCCTGTTGTACCTTTTCGTGGGCTTCATCCTCCAAATTTCCATCCTTACTCATCACACAACCCAAGTACAGTACTTAAATAAACGCACATTTTCCATTTCCTCATCATCCAGCCTCACTGCGCATTCAGTGACTTCTTTTCTCTCAAAGACCACAACTTTACTCTTCCATGCATTCACCCTTAGATTCCGTTTCTTACACGTTCTTCCAAACTCAGTTACCAAGCCTTGTAATTCCCCTTTGTCAGCATTCAACAATACAGTATTATCTCCAAACAATAGAACAGGAAGTTTCCAAATGCTGGTCTCTATCATTAGGACCTCTCTAGCATCCACTGCCCTACTTTGTATCTCTTTTATAACTCCATCCATATACAGATTGAACTACCATTGATACATGATAAATCTTTGTTTCAATCCAACATTTAATCAGAAAAATATACTCAGTTCACCATTCACACGTATTGCAGCCTTAGCGCCTTCATACATGCTCTTCACGGCATTCATCAGCTTCCCATATACTCCATTTATTTTTAATATTTTCCACATTCCTAATCCATCCACTCAGCCATATGCTTTCTCCAGATCCATGGAGCTCATATACAACTTCTTTCCCTTTGTAGAATCTTTTCCACGGAAGATCTTATGACGAATGTCTGATGCACACAACCTCATCCCTTCCTAAAACCTCTCTGTTCTTCTCTAACTCATTCCTCTGTTATTTCCGTAACTCTCTCAATAATAATCCTACCAAATAATTTTCCTGTTACACCTAGAAGACAAATACCATTATGATTACCAAACATTTCCTTTTTCTTTTTCCCATTTTCCTAATACAGGGGAGTAATTATTCCTGAAATCCAATTTTCCGGGACTCTGCCTTCCTACCACGCCAATCTGCACACCTTCCATATCCATGCACTTCACTAATATCTCTCCCCCATGCTTCAGCATTTCACCACACACTTCATCAGTTCCTGGGGTTTCCCCATTTTGACTTTCTTCATTCCTTCCACCACTTCCAACCTACTGATCACTGCGTCCTTTACCTCCCTCCTCGTCCCAGCTACTCCTTAGCCACTTATAGTCACACCTGTTTCATTCCAGTATTGGAGCCTAATTTAACATCCATCAACGTATTCTTTCCTGTTACCTTTATTATGGTGCTGTTTGCTACTAAGTTGTCCGTGAGCAGCATTGGAAAACAACTGCCTTGTAGCCAAGTTTCCAACACTGATCCAACCATCGGTACCGATTCCCACAGACGATCTCTAGAATCTGTAATGAAAGGATGACTCTCTCTCTCTCTCTCTCTCTCTCTCTCTCTCTCTCTCTCTCTCTCTCTCTCTCTCTGTATAAATGAACAATTAAATAAATAAATAGCGAGAGAGAGAGAGAGAGAGAGAGAGCGCTTGCCATCCACTCACTCGATGTAGTGCTGCTCTCGGGTGTCTGCCCTTTCCTTTCCTCCATCCTTCTTTCCTTCCATCCTCTTTTGTCTTCTTTCCTTCATTCTTTTCTCATCCTTCTGCCTACAGGTGCCTTTACATTCCCTCTTCTGTCTTTCTTTTCTTCAGTCTTTCCTCTTCCTTCTGCCTGTGGGTGACTCTACACTGAGTGACAAGCCAAATGGTTTCCTGTACAGCAGGAAACCATTTACTACGCTGGGTAATAACCACTCAACCGAATATTGGCGCCTGGTGGTTTAGTGGGTAATTACGGCACTCCAGTCGGATTGAACGGGTGAAGGTTTGCAGTATATCCAAGGGATTTTTGGGGTTTATTGCCCACGTAATGCCACTCAGGGGTGAGTGAGGCTGGTCACTTTCATCTTAAAAGTCAGGACCAACTTACCTAGCCCGGGCTCCTACGCTCCTAATGGGGCAACGTAGGATTGGATGATGGATGGATGGATGGATATAATGCATTCCGGAGAATATGATGTCAGCTGGAAATTAAGCAACGAATGAAAAAAATTTCTTTGGTGTATCCTTTGTTAAACGGAATATGTTTCGCAAGTTTATATATATATATATATATATATATATATATATATATATATATATATATATATATATATGGTATATTTATACAGTATATATACCTATCAATCTATCTATATACCTAGGCTGCTTTCCCCAAGGAAAGGGAGGTAGCCGAGACAGCACGACACACTCCCAATTTACTCATCCACTCAAACACATTCATTCGCATCTTAGCCCCAAAGGGGAGAAGGGACAGATCCTCAATGCGCCTCACCGCACAAGGGTCAACTGCGCAGTGCAATCAGTGACATCTGCAACAGGGCCCGACAGCAGAGCTGGTTTACCCCTACAATCAGGCTTTACTGATCTACTAGAAGACCCACCGACATGTCGTAAAAATACCCCCGCTAATACCAATACACCAGTCCTGTATGAGACAGCCCTAGCATGTATTCAATATGGACGGTGGGTGTTAGCGCCGAAGTGGTGACATGTAGAGGTGTATGGTATGTAGGAGGACTGCTGGGCCTTGATAGCAGGCTGTGAAGCCTATGCCCAGAGTCGGACACATTAAAAAAAAAAAAAAAAAAAAAATCATAATAGACCCATCCCTTGACCCGCACCTGACCTGAGCAGCTGATCAGGCAGAGGTGGGAGAATATCCCCTTAGGACTGCGTCATCATTTATTCATTCACAATTTCTCTCCATTCGTTTCTATCACGCAAAGCTACTCTTCCTAGCTCAACAAACATCCCTCTCGCATCCAACGCTCACTTCACACTGTCCTTCCATCCTATCCATGGTCTTCCTCTCAGTCTTACACCTCTCACATCGGATTTAGTTACCTTTTTCACCAGTCGTTCATTATCCATTCTCTCCATATGCCCAAACCATCGCAGCACCCTCGCTCAGCTCGATCAGTCATCTCCCGAACAACTCCAGCTCGCCTTTGCACTTCATTTCTCAATCCATACGCGTCACTCCACACACTCATCAGTCACCTCATCTCCATTACATAAAAAATGTTCCTCTCTGCCACACCCATAGTCCATGTTTCAGCCCCATATAACGCAGTCGGTACCACAACACCCTCATACAGCCTTCTCTTTACATCCATTCTAAGCAAACGACATCTAAACACTTTTTTCATTCCTCTCAGCAGCTTTCCTACTTCATTCATTCTTAACTTCACTTCTGCATCTATTCTTCCATCCATAACAACATGTCCCTAAATACTTAAAACACTCTACCTCCTCAAGCAACTCACCATTCAAAACTATATTCATCCTCCTACCATCTACCAACCTCGTACATATCATCACTTTACTCTTATTCTCATTTACTTTCAATTTCCTCCTTTTACACACCCTTCCAAACTCCTCTACGAACTGTCTCAATCTCTCCTCCGAATCAGCCACCAGTTCAGTATCATCTGAAACAGCAGCTGCTTCAGATTCCACTCTCTACCATCAACATTCACCAGACTCAAACCTCCACTTAACAGTCTTGTATTCACCTCCCATACAATACCATCCATATAAATATTAAACAACTAAGGTGACATCACACATCCCTGCCGCAACCTGACTCTCATTGGAAACCAATCACTCACAGTATTTCCCACTCTTACACATGCTCTACTGTTTACATAAAAATTTTTCACTCCCTTTAGTAACCTAAAATGAAGTCCATACAATCTTAAAACAGTCCACAAAGCCTCGCTATTAGTTCTGTCATATGCTTTCTCTAAATCCATGAACACCCAAAACTCATCCTGACCTTTCGCTAAATACTTTTCACACACCTCACAGCAACCCCTAATCCATGCATCCCCTCCCTCTCCTAAAGCCACACTGCCCATCACCAATCACTCCCTCTGTACCACATCTTAGTCTCTTAACACTCCACCAGACACTTTACATACAACACTCAACAGACTTATACTCCTAAAGCTAGTACATTCATACTTATCACCCTTACCTTTATACAGCAGGACCACACAAACACTTGCCCAGTCAACTGGCACCATACCATTCACAAAGCACACACTGAACAGCCATACTAACCACTCAACAATAGTCGTTCCACGACCTTTCAGGCATTCCACAGCACACCCATCCATACCTGCGGCTTTCCCTTTTTTCATCTCCTATACTCGCTCCTGCACTTCCTCCTTCGTGATCAAAGTATAATTCAGCTCTCCCAACACCTTTAATCGTTGCACTCTTCAGTGTGCCACCATCTCAGCCTCCCTTTCCTCCTCTTCATTTAACAATCGTTCAAAATTCTCTGCCCATCTCTTCCTAACTGCATCCATCTCAGTTAATATCCTTCCATCCTCTGCTTTTACTCACACTTCCTTCCCAGACTCTCACTTTCGCAACATTTTCACCTCCTTCCAAAACGTTCTCTTATTCTGTTGAAAATTCTCAGTCAACCGCCTACCCCACCTCTCATCTGCTGCCACTTTAGCATCACGCACAGCCCTTCTGGCCTTATTCCTCTTTTCCTTATTGTGACACCTCATCTTCCTCTGCAGCCACACTTCATATGCACGTCTCTTCTCAGCCACAGCTATACATACTTCCTCGCACCACCATTCTCTTCCTTTTCTTACACCACAAGCCACTCTTCTCACACCACACACCTTTTCCGCATGCCCCACCACAGCACTCTTAAACAACTGCCATTCCTCTTCCACACTGCCATTTTCCTGATCATTCACTGCATTCCACTCATATTTCAATTTTTCCTGATAATCATTATCTCTCTTTTTTCCAACTCACTCACTTTCAAAACTTCCGTGCCACACTTAACTCTCCTAGCTCTCACACATCTCTTACCTACTCTTAAGTTTCCCTCCACCAGGTAGTGGTCAGACATACCTCCACCCTCCCCTCTCAGAACTCTCACATCCAACAATCTTCCTATTACATTCCAGGACACAACCACATAGTCCATCAATGCTCTATCAACAACCCTCCCATCCTCCTGTCTCACCCATGTATGCTTATAAATATCTTTCTTCTAAGACAAGGTATTCCCAATCACCATCTCTCGCTCAATGCACATCTCTATCATTCGTTCCCCATATGCCATATACTGTATGTATATATATATATATATATATATATATATATATATATATATATATATATTGCCAGACGCCTTCATCCTGTAAGGCGTGGCCAAAATCAAATTGCTTACATGTCACCCTGTCCCCCACCATTTCATTGCCTTTCTCCCAGCTTACACATCCCTCTCTCATATACCTCTCCACTCCATCCCTCCACCACATTCTCGGCCTCCCCTTCCCTCTACCCTCTCCACCTCAGTCACATACACTTTCCTTGTAAGTCTCTCACTCTCCATCCTCTCTACCTGGCCAAACCACCTCAAATTGTTTCTCCCAGTGCTTCCTCTCAGATCCACATCCACACCACAACGCTCCATCACTTCCTCATTTGTCAATCTGTCTCTCCATGTGAGTCCACATGCTCCTCTCAAATAACTCATTTCCAGTTCTCTGACTCTTGATTTATCCTTCCAACAAAGACCAAGGTTCACTTCCATACGTTAAAATTGGTATCACAATACTGTCATGCAGTAACTTTTTTAATTCCCTGTTTCTTATCACTGCTTTCAAACAACAAGGAACCTTTCTTCCTTGTTGTACCCTTTCAAGCACTTCACTGTCCAGATATCCATCCATACTCCTCACACTACCCAAGTACTTAAATGCACTCACATTTTCAGTTTCCTCCTCATGCAACCTCACTGTACATTCAGTGACTTCATTTTCCTCGAAGACCATAACTTTACTCTTCCCTACATTCACCTCTAGATTCTGTTACTTACTTCCCCAACTCATCCACCAAGCCTTGCAGCTACCCTTCGTCTTCATTTAACCCTCCATGTGCCAGGTATTTTTAGCCCTATGGATTGCCTCTGTGGCGGCCATTTTTTGACCTTGTTTTTGTTGGCTAAAATGATAGATTTTGATGTGAGAAGAACGATTTTCACGATTAAAATGCTCTCCGAAGCTCGGAAATAGGTTTTATTGAGTCCTACATACTCTTATACAGGTATACCCGCTCTATCAGGCTCACCACGTAGGTGAGAGAAAGCCATTTTCTATGTAAGGTATACTCAGGTATATATGCTGGGAAGGTATAGCAATGTTCAGTACTCTTTTCTGATTACTTATTGTTTCAATATGTATCAGCATTTGCGTGTCTTTCTCATTGTGCATGCATTATCGTACACTTACTTGAAGATAGGTAGAACCTGACTTCATTATGTAAAGTCCTGGCACTTACAAGAAGGTATTTACAACTTGACTTCATTATATAGTCCTTACACTTACAAGAAAATATTTACAACTTACATTTACATTTACCCCCCCCCCCGACACAATCTGGCCACACTATGGGGTGGTACTACTACTCTGCGGCCAGGTTGTGTTAGGAAGAATACTGCCACCGTATTCCTTGCATGTTGTAAAAGGCGACTTAAAGGGGCGGGGTGAGGAAACTAGGGACCCCCTCCTCTGTTTTTTAGTTCCTAAAAAGAGACAGGCCAGAGAAAGGGATGGAGGATTGAGTTATCCCCGTACCCTGAGGATTGGGTCTATGAATGTGCGTGGATGTAGTACGAATGAGGCTAAAAGGGAGGAGATTGGGAGAAGGTTTGTGAGAAGAAAGTTGGATGTGTTAGCTTTGAGTGAAACGAAGATGAAGGGGAAGGGTGAGTCTATGTTTGGAAGTGTGAATGGAAGATTGTCAGGTGTTGATAGAGGAAGGGCAAGAGAAGGTGTGGCCTTGTTAGTGAGTCCGGAAGTACAGCAGTGTGTGATTGAATGAAAGGAGGTGTCATCGAGACTGATGTGGGTGAAAGCGAAATTTGAATGTGTGTTGTGGGTGTTTATCATTGCATATGGGCCTGGCAGTGAAAGGGATGAAGAGAAGGAGTCTTTCTGGAATGATGTTGATGAGTGTCTGCAGAGTTTTGAAACGAATGTGAATGTGGTAATGATGGGAGATCTGAATGCTACAGTGGGAAATGTTGCATTTGAAGGTGTAGTTGGTATGCATGGTGTTCCTGGAAGAAATGAATATGGGGAACGAATGATAGGGATGAGTGTTGAGCGAGAGATGGTGATTGGAAATAAGCTTTTCGAGAGGAAAGATAATAAGTATACAAGGGTGAGACAGGAGGGTGGAATGGTTGTTGATAAAGCATTGGTGGACTATGTGGCTGTGTCCAGGAATGTAATAGGAAGATTGCTGGATGTAAGAGTTCTGAGAGGGGAGGGGGGATGTATGTGTGACCACTACCTGGTGGAGGGAGAGTTAAAAGCAGGTAAGAGATGGGTGAGAGCTAGGAGGGTTAGGTGTGGCTGGGAGGTTTTGAAAGTGAGTGAATTGGATAAAAGAGAGAAAATGACAGAGTATCAGGAGAAATTGAAAGATGAGTGGAATGCAGTGAATGATCAGGAAAATGGCAGCGTGGAGGGGGAATGACAGTTGTTTAAGAGTGCTGTGGTGGGGCATGCAGAAGAGGTGTGTGGTGTGAGACGTGTGGGTGGTGGTGTAAGAAAAAGAAGTGAATGGTGGTGCGAGGAAGTAAGTATGGCTGTGGCTGAGAAGAGACGTGCATATGAAGTGTGACAGCAGAGGAAGGATGAGGTGTCATATGAGAGGTATAAGGAAAAAAGGAATAGGGTGAGAAGGGCTGTGCGTGATGCTAAAGTGGCAGCAGATGAGAGGGGGGGTAGGTGGCTGACTGAGAAATATCAACAGAATAAGATAATGTTCTGGAAGGAGGTTAAAAGGGTGCGAAAGGGAGAGTCTGGGAAGGAAGAGTAAGTAAAAGCACAGGATGGAAGGATGTTAACTGAGATGGATGCAGTAAGGAAGAGATGGGCAGAATATTTTGAAAGATTGTTAAATGTAGAGGAGGAAACGGAGGCTGAGATTGTCGTGGATGGAAGGATGCAAGGAATAAATGTGTTGAGAGAGTTGAATGATTCTTTGATCATGAAGGAGGAAGTGGAGAAGGCAGTAAAGGAGAAAAACAGGGAAAGCGGCAGGTATGGATGGGTGTTCTGTGGAAAGCCTGAAGGGTGGTGGAGTGACTATTGTTGATATGTGTGCTCAGTGAAAGGTATGGTGCCAATTGACTGGGCAAGTGCTTGTGTGGTCCCGTTGTATAAAGGCAAGAGTGATAAGCATGAATGTACTAGCTTTAGGGGTCTAAGTCTGTTGAGTGTTGTAGGTAAGGTGTTTGGTCGAGTGTTAATTTGTGAGGAGTAGACTGTAGCACCAGTCGAACAGGGCAGCACTCCCTAGGTTGATGGCAAGCTGGTGATAGGGAGAGCTGGAGCTCCTATTTCACCAGCCCTCAGGACTTGATCCTGACCATCTCCCTTTTCTGAACATTTTCAGTGCATTCATTTACACACAGAGTAGGCCAGCATGCTCTCATAATACCTCTACCTTCAACTGTCTACACCACACTACATGCGCATAACATATCACACCTTCTATTCACATCTTTAGTAATGGCCGCTGCAATCTTACTATCAAATGAGGTGGTACCTCGGATTGCCACCACCGGCACGGTAGGGCTGGAGGCACAGGGTCCTCCCGGTCGCCATCAAGTGACTGTGCCGGCAGCGACTGTTGCTATTTCCGGGAATGCTCGTCGGCGAAGAGGTGACAGTGCGGCCTTATTCTTTACCAACATCCGCGGCCTTACCACAAATTTAAACTCAGTTCATTTTTTCCTTCAGTCCATATCCCCTTTGGCCCTTTTCTCACAGAACCACAAATCTCACTCTCTACTGATATATCTCCATTTTGTTTTCCCGGTTACCATCTCCTTACAAACTTTCGAAACAATATGCATTTGACACTATTTTAAACTTCACTTCATCCAGTTTTGATTACTCATTATATAAATTAAATTGCCAAAACATTACCAAAAATATCTGTGTAGTTTATCGTTCCCCCAATGCTTCTTCGGAACCCAGCGTATTTGATTCCATATCCACTCAGCTGAGTAACCTTGACCTTGCCCTTGGCAATGAAATTACCATTTTGGGTGATTTTAACATACACAATGTTGAATGGTTATTGCATTCTGCCCGGACTGACGACGCTGGTCTAGAATGTGAGCTGTTTGCGGAATCGTTTAATCTCACCCAGTTGGTAAAGCAACCAACCAGAATACCTGATAATCCTGACCATAATGCCCATCTCTTGGATTTATTCTTGACAAATAATCCAGATCAATACAGGATAGAGGTACTGTCACCACTTAGATCCTCTGACCACAATCTCATCAAAGCCTCATTAGTCAGCCCTCCTACACCTCCCCATTCTGAACCTGTCGGGGTGACCCGATGGCACTTTGACAGGGCAGACTGGGATGGATTTAGAAATTATCTTGCTGATGTTCCATGGCAGTCTTTCTTCTCTAGTGATCCCAATTCTAACCAGTCCCAGATTTGCGACTTAATACTAGCTGGTATGGATTTATTCATACCAAGTCAACAATTCCCTAAAAGATCAAACTCTCCAAAATGGTTTGATGGCAATTGTGCCAGAGCAACAGCCCAAAAGTCATTAGCATATAACTCTTACTTAAAATCAAAAACATCTGAATCACTCTCCCAATTTAAAATTGCTAGAAATCATGCAATCAAACTTTCTTCAAAAGCAAGCATCAAAACTATTTAACAACCCTAATGACAATAGAATATTCTGGTCAACTCTTAATTCTTTCAATAATAACTTAAACAAGTCATCTTCCATTCCCCCACTAAAATCTTCAGATGGCAATATTACAAATGACCCACGTGGGAAAGCAGATATCTTTGCTAGTACCTTTGCAAGAAACTCTACCACAGATGATACCAGCCAGAATGTCTCAGTACTGGAACTTGATTCTTCCGAAATTGCCCCACTTAAAATACAGACAAGACACGTAAAATCCATCCTAGACAATTTACCTACTAACAAAGCTCCAGGCCCAGATGGAATTCCGCCAATTGTTTTGAAAAAGTGTTCCCCTGAACTTGCCTCTGTCCTAGCTAAATTATTCAGACTATGCATACGTACTTATTTATTCCCAAATTCATGGAAAGAAGCCAATATCCACCTAGTTCCGAAGAAAGGAAGTTCGTCTGACCTCTCCAATTACAGACAAATAGCTGTCACATCTTCTCTTGGTAAGGTATTTGAAACTTTAATTAATAAGCATATTGTTAAACATCTTGAATCCAACAACTTAATTAGTGATAGACAATACGGTTTTCGCCACGAAAGATCCACCATTGACATACTCAATCTCTTAACTCATACCATCCATCAATCAATTGATCTTTTTGGAGAAACTCATGCAGTAGCTCTTGATATCTCTAAAGCTTTCAACAGAGTATGGCACCGTTCCCTGCTGTCCAAACTCCCTTGCTATGGACTAACGTCTTTTGTTCCTTTGATTTCTTCTTATCTTAGTGACAGGAAAATAAGAGTAAAAGTAGATGATGTATATTCGAATTTCCACTCAATTAACGCCGGCGTGCCGCAGGGATCAGTTCTGGCGCCAACCCTATTTCTGGTTCATATTAATGATCTCTTATCTGTCAATCACAATCCCATTCACTCATACGCAGATGACTCAACACTACATAGTTCATTCACACTCAGACATCCATTTACAAAGTCTAATATCTCTACCTCTCAACTCAGTACAGCCATCTCCATAAATCAAGATCTATCTACAATCAGTGAATGGGGACAAAACAACCTTGTCTCTTTTAATGCTAGTAAAACTAAATATATACAATTTACTAGTAGACAGATATTGCCAGATTCGTACATTACCTTCAGTGCTACTAATATTCCCATCTCCAAAAGTATTGAAATTCTTGGAGTCTCACTTAACAGTGCCCTCAGCTGGACCTCTCATGTCAGATCACTTGCTAAAACCGCCTCAGAGAAACTTGGATTATTGTACAGAGTCCGCAACTTTTTCGCCGATGAGCAGTTAGCTATAATTTATAAGTCATGTGTGCTTGAATATTGCTCACCCTTGTGGAATGGTTGTGGAGAGGTTGCATTGAGACAACTAGACAAAATTCAGAATAAAGCCGTTAGAATCATTAACAACCCTGCCATTACATATAAACTACCTCCCCTGCAAGTAAGAAGGAATGTTGCCTCCCTTGCATTATTTTACAGATATTTTTTTGGCAAATGCTCAGACGAAGTTGCGTCCATGATGCCACCTCTCCATGCCTTCCCTCGTGCTACACGGGCATCTGGTAGCGCTCATGACTGGAATGTCACTCAACCATATTGCAGAACTTCTGCCTATCAGAATTCTTTCATTCCCCAAACTGCATCTCTCGAACTCGCTTCCCCAGAGTTGTTTTCCTCCAAATTTCAACCCACAACTGTTCAAGTCAAACTGTTACAGATATTTTATGAAGAGAGGACACCAGTAATCTGGTGTATGGATTATTTTTTTTTTACCCATTTGTTTTTCCTTCCTCCGTTCTGTTATTTATAAGAAAAAAAAAAAATGAGAGTTAAAGCGGGTACAGAGGGAGTGATTTGTGATGAGCAGTGAGGCTTTAAGAGAGGGAGGGGATGCGTGGATTAAGTGTTCACTGTGAGACAAGTGTGTGAAAAGTATTTAGTGAAAGGCAAGAATGTGTTTTGGGCATTCATGGATTTAGAGAAACCGTATGATACAATTGATAGGGAGGCTTTGTGAACTGTTATTAGATTGTATGGACCTGATGGTAGGTTACTAAAAATGGGGTGAAAAGTTTTTACGTAAATAGTAGAGCGTGTGTAAGAGTGGGAAATGCTGTGAGTGATTGGTTTCCGGTGAGAGTGGGGCTGTGACAGGGATGTGTGATGGCACCTTGGTTGTTTAATATTTATATGGATGGTGTTGTAAGGGAGGTGAATGCAAGAGTTTTAGGTGGAGGTCTGAGTCTGGTGCATGTTGATGGTGGAGAGTGCAATCTGAAGCAGCTGCTGTTTGCAGATGATACTGCACTGGTGGCTGATTCAGAGGAGAGATTGAGACAGTTGGTAGAGGAGTTTGGAAGGGTGTGTGAAAGGAGGAAATTGAAAGTAAATGAGAATAAGAGTAAAGTGATGAAGTGTACGAGGATGGTAGATGGTAGGGGGATGAATATAGTTTTGAATGGTGTTTTGCTCTAGGAGGTAGTGTTTTAAATATTTAGGGTCACATGTTGCTGTGGATGAAAAGATTGATGCAGAAGTGAAGTTTAGAATGAATGAAGTAAGTAAGGTGCTGGGAGGAATGAAAGTGTTTAGATGTCGTTCGCTTAGAATGGAAGCAAAGAGAAGGCTGTATGAGGGTGTTGTGGTACCGACTGCGTTATATGGGGCTGAAACATGGAATTTGTGTAGCAGAAAGGAAAAATTTGAATGTAATGGAGATGAGGTGTCTGAGGAGTATATGTGGAGTGATGCGTATGGATCGAGTGCAAAATGATGAAGTGCGAAGGAGAGCTGGAGTTGTTTGGGAGATGGCTAGTAGAGTTGAGCAGAGGGTGTTGCAATGGTTTGGGCATATGGAGAGAATGGTTAATGAGCGATTGGTGAAAATGATAACTAGATCTGATGTGAGAGGTGTAAAGCTGAGAGGGAGACCATGAATAGGATAGATGGACAATGTGAAGAGAGTGCTGGTTGCGAGAGGGATGTTTGTTGAGCAAGGAAGAGTGGCTGTGCATGACAGAAATAAATGGAGAGAAATTGTGAATGAATAAATGATGACGCAGCCCTGAGGGGATATTCTACCGCATTTGGTCTCATGAGCTAGTCAGGTCAGGTGCAGGTCAAGGGATGGGTTTATTACGATGTGGCAGGGTTAAACCAGCTCTGCTGTCGGGCCCTGCTGTGAATGTCACTGATTGCACTGCGCAGTTGACCCTTGTGTGTTGTGGTGCAGTGAGGATCTGTCCCTTTTCCCCTCTGGGGCTAAGGTGCAAATGAATGTGTTTGAGTGGATGAGTAAATGGGGAGTGTGTCGTTCTGTCTCGGCTACCTCCCTTTCCTTGGGGGAAACAGCCTATGTATATAGATAGATAGACATTTGCATGAAAATACTTTCAAAATGCCTTCACTATATACAGCACTGAGTGAGGCACACAGGCACAGTGAGGCAGAGGTAGCATGAGGGGGGGAGCGAGTGAGTGCATGACCTTGATAGCCTGGGGGATGGTAGAGAAACAGTTACCACACATCCCTGCCAATTTTTACCTGCGAATCTTGAAAAATGAGGGCACAGTGATTTTTTTTATTTTAAATCATTTTAAAATGGCACTGGCACTGGCCGCAAAATTCTGTCTGACCGTTGTAAAACGACACTGGGACGTGGCGGGTTAACAACACAGTATCATCTGGAAACAACAGTACAAGGAATTTCCAAACACTATCCTCTCTCATTAGGGGCTCTCGAACATCCACTGCCCTATCGTGTATCTAGTTTATAACCACATCTATATACAGATTGAACAACCATGGAGACATATGAACAAAAGAAGAGAGGATAACTGCATTAGGCCGGTTGGCCCATGCTAGGCAGCTCCTGGATGAGTAACTGAACTACTAGAATGAGATAAGGATAGCAAAGAAGAAGGCTCTCCCCAGCCCTGCAAACCCTACAGCCGAAGCCGGCAGGAAAAAGTCTGAAAGAACACCATGCAGTATATGGAAACTAGCGTGGACATTTTATCAGAAAGTGTGAAAGGAGAAAAAGAGACTATCATATTGTAACCTGAACAGGAAAAAGAATGAGTTAGTTCTCGTTATTAGATATTATTTTTTTCTATACCCACCCCTGATTTGTCATATGCTTATCTAGCCAATGCTTGAAACTCTCAATCGAAGAGGCAGCAACAACTTTACTGGGTAGCTTATTCCATTCGTCTACAACTCTATTACCAAAACAATTTCTACCTATATCCTTACTTAAGCTGAATTTTTCTAGTCTGAAACCATTACTTCTAATTCTGCCTTATATGTTCACTTTAAGTACCTTGCTAATATCTCCCTTATATATTCCCGTCACCCACTTAAACACCTCAATTAAGTCTCTCCTTACTTTACGCCTCTCTTGTGAGTGCAGACTTAGTCTTTTTTAGTCTGTCTTCATATGACAGGTTCCGAACATCATGTATCATTTTTATAATTTTTCTCTGTACATTTTCTAACGAGTTTATGCTGTACCCGTTCTATAGTAAGGAAACCAAATTGTACAGCGTAGTCTAAATGTGACCTTACTAATGCTAAATAGTGTTGCAATATTACTTTTGATGACGTATTGCTCATGCATCACGAAAGAAATCCTAGGATCTTATTTGTTTTATTTCTCGTATTAATACAATGTTGCCTTGGTTTGAGATCTTCACGAACCATATCTCGTAGATCTCTCTCGCATTCCGTTTTACTAATTTCTTTGCTTTCTAAGCTGTATTTAGTTTCTCCAGTTGTCTTACCTACGTTAAGTACTTTCCATTTTTTAATGCTGAATTCCATTTGCCACGTTTTAGACCATTTGGACAATATATCGAGGTCCTTTTGTAAGTTATGGAAATCATCAGTCGAGTTATGACACATCCATGTTTCAATCCAACCTCCAAATAGAAAATTTCACTCAGTTCACTATTCACATTCACTGCAGCTTCAGCATCCTCGTACATTCTCTTCAGAGAATTCAACAACTCCCCTATTTACTCCATATATTCTTAATGCTTTCCACAATCCTTGTCTGTATATCCAGTCGTATGCTTTCTGCAAATCCATGAAGACCGCATAAAACTTCTTTCCTCTAGAAACTTTTTTACTAAAGATCTAATAATGAATATCAGATGTACACAACTTTTTCTCTTCCTAAAACCTCCCTGGTCTTCTCCAACTAATTCCTCTGTTATTTCCCTAAATCTGTGATTACGATTTTTTTTTTTTTATGTCCAACTCTGGGCAAAGGCTTCAGGGCCTATATCTCTGGGGCAGTAGCCTATCCCAAGGCCCAGTAGTCCTCTACACCTCCATAAGTCACCACTTCGGCGTTAACACCCACCGTCAAAATTAAATACATGCTAGGGCTGTCTCATACAGGACTGGTGTATTGGTATTAGCGGGGGTACTTTTATGACATGTCGGCAGGTTATCTGGTAGATCAGGAAAGTCTGCATTTATGAAATTCAAATCCTTAAACAGTTCTCTGCCCTAGCCGGGAATCGAACCTGGGTCCAACAGGACTGCAGGCTGCCTTTCTACCGATTCAGCCACCGCCTGCCCCATACACTTTTCCAGTTACACTAAGAAGACAAATGCCCCTGTGATTACCACACATTTCTCTTTCCCGTCTTCCTTTGTACAAGGGAGTAACTATAACTGACTTCAAATCCTTCGGGACTCTACCTTCCTCCCAGGCCAATTTACACATCTTCCACATCCACACATCTGCTATCTCTCTCTCATGCCTCAGCATTTCACCACACACTCCATCAATTCCTGGGGCTTTCTCCATTTTGACTTTCTTTATTGCTTCCATAACTTCCATCCTACTGAGTTCTTCCCCATTTCTCACATCCTTCCTTCTCCTAGCCATTTCCCAGCCACTTATATATATATATATATATATATATATATATATATGTGTGTGTGTGTGTGTGTGTGTGTGTGTGTGTGTGTGACGAAGAAGGAACCAAGGGCCATTAGTCTGCAAAATTGCTCCTTCCAAGAGAAAAACAAAATATAGGAGAGAGCCAAATGCAAGATATGATCATTTCCAGATGCCTGGACACACTGCGTTTGAAAGACTGTAGATCATAGGAAGCAGAAAATCGACAGAGGGAGACAGTTCCAGAGATGACCTGTTGCATAAATGAAGGACTAGGAGTAACCGTTAACTCTTACATTAGAGAGTTGGACAGAAAAGGGATGAGAGTTTGCTGCTAGACGGGTGCTATGCGCCCATCGTGGAGGTAGAGGAATGCATGCCGACAGTTCAGAGGAGCAGTGACCATTGACGTAGCGATAGAAAAGAGATAAAGATGCAACAGTGCGGTGAAGAGACACAGGTTGAAGGGAGTCGGGAAGAGGAGAGTTAATGGGACGAAAAGCCTTTGACTCCACCCTATTGAGAAGAGCTGTATGTGGGGAGCCTTCCCACACATGAGAGTTGTACGCCACACGGGGGGGGGGATAGAACCCCTGTATGGAGTCAACAATTGTGCATGGGTAAAAAAGGAACAGAGTCGGCTTAGCACACCTAATCTCTTGGAAGCAGATTTTACAAGAAATGTAATATGATCTTTCCAAGGTAAGTCCCGAGTATATGAAACCCCAAGCATGTTCAAGGATGATGCAGGATTAAGCTGAATATTATTAAACATTAGTGGGTATACCTGTGGAAGATTTTGTCGGGTTGATAGGTGTAAAAACTGAGTCTTAGATGCATTAAAAACAAGATTATTTCTACCCCAGTCAGAGATACGAGCCAAGTTAGACATTAGGTGTGCCACAGCCTCATCCATTGTTTGTTGAAGTAACTGCTGAGATGGACGTTGCGGGAACCGAATGGAAAGGTGAAATGTAGAGTCATTAGCGGATGAGTGGATAAGGTTAGATGTACAGAACAGAAGGTCATTGATGAATAAAAGGAAGAGAGTTGGTGATAAGACAGAGCCCTGAAGAACACCACAGTTAATAGATCTAGGAGAAGAACGCTGGCCGTCTACAAAAGCAGCTATAGAACGACCAGAAAGGAAGCTAGAGATGAAGGCACAGATAGAAGGATAGAAACCGTAAGAGGGCAGTTTGGAAATTAAAGATTTATGCCAGATTCGATCAAAAGACCTGAGATAACAAGTGCAATGGCAAAGCTTTCGCCAGTCCCGAAAGGAGGATGACCAGGAGTCTGAAGGTAGATGAGAAGATCGCCAGTGGAGCGTCCCTGACGGAACCCATACTGACGATCAGAAAGAAGGTTGTAATAGGAAAGATGCTTTAAATTTTTTCTGTTAAGATACTGACTCGAAAACTTTTGAGATACAGGATGTTAATGCAATTGGACGATAGTTAGTGGGTTGGCAATGGTCACCTTTCATTGAGACTGGCTGAATGAGAGCAAACTTCCAGCAAGAAGGAAAGGTACAAGTTGATAGACAAAGGCAAAAGAGTGCCTAGGCAGGGTGTAAGCACAGAAGCACAGTTCTTGAGAACAACAGGAGGGACTCAATCAGGCCCATATGTCTTATTAGTACTGATGTCTGTGATGGCAGAAAGTACATCAGCTGAAGAAATTTTAATGTCCGCCATGAGGAAGTCAGAGGGGGGAAGTGATGGAGGAACAGCACCGGAATCATCTAAGGTGGAATTGGAGGAGAAAGTCTGAGCGAAGAGATCTGCTTTATCAGTAGAAGAAATAGCTACAGAACCATCAGAGTAGAAAAGAGGAGGGAAGGATGATGAGGTAAAGTTCCTAGAAAGGTTTTTGCCACGGTGCAAGAAGAAGCGGGAAGAATTTGAGTTAGAGAGTTGAGAGCATTTAGTATGGATTAAGGGAAGGATGGCTGTATTCGTTATGGATAATGAAATAATGGGCTAATTTTAATGAAATTTTACTGACTAAGTGGTGTGATACCTACTTACGTGTGTAGAGTGTGTTGAGGCGATATATGAAATAGAGGAGAGAAAAAAAATTAAAATTTGAAAACAAATGCTTGAAATTAGGCCTGTTTTGGACGACTTCTTCTCGGTAATAAATTAATATATTGACATTTGCAAATTATCAGTGGATAACTTATTCACTGATTAATTATTCCAAGAGGAAAATCTTTCGAAATAAGGGATTTTTTGCTGAGAAAACAATATAAAACTTAAAGGTTTTTCAGTGGTGAAAAATCTGCATCTGTGCATTTAAATAATAATATTTAAGATATGTTATTTATAAAAATTATTCTTGCGATTGAAGAAAATTTCTTGACAAACACACACAAAAAAAAATGAAGTAAATATCATGAAAACTAAGGATACAGTTACACTTTAAAGATGAATAACTTACATTTGAGAAAAACAGGCTTTTCTTGCAGCGACTGGGGTCTCAGAATGAACCAGCAGCATACTCCAGATCCTTCTTGAGTCTGCTGTTCCTCCTTTTCCTTTTGTATGGAGTGTCCAATCTTGCTTCCCTGTTCTTGAGGTACGTGTACATGGATGTTGTGAGTTTGATGCCAAAATCTTCTACCAGACAACTCGCAATGTAGCCAGCATTATAATCACTCACAGCGGTTGCGGTCGCAAACTCCACAATCCTCCTCGATGTTGACTTGATTTTGGGGGACATTTTCCAGATCCGTGAGTGCAAATGTTCATTTCTGTTTTGTGTTAATCCTTTAATACACCGTGTCATTATTTCATCTGTTGTAAGACGTTGATATATAGCTTCAACCTCTTCCTCTTGCTCCTTGTTCAGATGGAATAATACCTTCATTTTGGAGTGGGACTCTGGTGTTTCTCCTTTGCAATACTCTTGTTATAAAAACACCAAGATGTTTCACCTTTAGGACACTTGTCATGCTTGGGATCTAAGTCTGTAGATGTGCAGTGATAAAATGTAGAAAGAATTTCATCCCTCATTTCACTAGCACATGTTCCAATTTTTCTACCCAGGCTAAGTTGATAGTAATACTGCAGATTATCGATTACTACAGCTGTCAGTTTGTTTCTTCCTCCAAAAGAACCTTTTCCTTTCTTCCCTGAAGCCTTTTTCAAGTTCCTTAGGGCAGTACCAAGCCGTTTAGCAACATGATTTACACATTCTACCTTGATAATCTCACATGCATCACCATAGGGTCCTTTACCGTCATTCACTTTTTGTACAGAGAAGGCTGTACTGTCGCCATCGGAGACAAATGATGTGTACAGCAAACTGTGTTCTTTTGACATTCCCCATATCTTCACAGCTGCAGCAGCCTCCATTCCTCCAGATGAACCTTCATAATTTTTCTCACAATGAGGGCGGTGCTCATCCATCCACATCTCATGCTCGGCCTCTGTCATCTTTGCGTTTTTCACTTGCTTTATCTTACCAACACACTGAGAACAAAGCTTGCTGCATATTTCATAGTCCACTATCAGTCCCGTGTTTACATCAATGACTGCACCAACTCCAAAATTTGACTTGTGTCCCCTCCTGTGCCAAGATCCATCAAATGAAACGTCACACTTCACATCTCCGTCCACACACTCATTCAGTTCTGCATTTCTTTCATACACAGCTCTCCTACTCACATCTAAAACACTTTTTGCTTTAGCTACAGCAGTTTCTGTTATGTGTTTTGCATAGCGTATGAAGGTTTTCTGTGTGAATGTCTTCAAACCCAAGAATGACACGACTTTATTGACACCATCATAACCCACACCTAAAAGCATCATACAGTAAACTAATAACTGAGTAAGAGGATGGTAATTTTTCGTTTTCACTGTTTTCGGTGTGTCAAGCACCACATGACCACACTCACACTGCACTAGCATGTAAGTATCAATTTAGTGATGGATAAATTTCACTGTAACTCGTGGAGTGGCACATTCGGGACACAACACATTCTTCACTATATGTTCTATATATTTCTCATCAACAATTATCTTCGTCACTTCAGTAGTGTCTGGTCTTTCTTCATGTTCCGTAATAAATGATCTTCTTTTCTGATAACTCGATTGTGGTTTAGTGGTGGTGGTGGTGGTGGTGGACGTGTCGCCACGTGTTTCATCACTGGTGATGGCGGCGGCGGCCTGCTCACGTTTTACCCTCCTTGCCTCTGCCAACGCACTTCTAGCAATCTTTGCATACTTCACCGATGCAGCTTTTCTCTTGTTAGCTTTTGGCATGATGTAGATGTTCCCAGGAAGATAATACAAGCAGCAGCAAAGCAGAAAACACGGGGAAAAACTCGAGTACAAGCAGCCTTTCCACCCACTCCAACCACTTGTTGCACACTGACTGAATCGATAGAGCCAGCCGAGCTCACAGCTACTAACCAAGAAGCTGCCAGACACCTCTAGCATAAATATTTACAAAAACACTAAAAAAAATCGCAAAAAAATGCCGAAAAATCATGGGACATAGTCAAGTCATTTGGAGCACCACGTGGAGGGGGGGGGTGTGGCTTGTTTACAGCGGGACCTTTAAACTACGCATAAACATTTAAATATTATGCGTACCACCCCAGAAACGCCTGGAAACTATTCCCGAAATGTTTGTTCATTTTCAGAGCGCTTAACTCGTTTTCACCATTTTGGTCGATTTTTCGCACAAAATACAGCCCTTCCTAAATCCTCCATTTTCTTTTTAGGAGAGCGAAGAAATGGCTTAGCACGATTCCAGGCAGAAATGTATAAAAGGTGTGATTCAGGAGTGGGTTGGCTCCGGTACCTTTTACAGGCCCTCTCCTTGTTGTAGATAGCAGTAGAACAAGCGTGATTAAACCAAGGCTTTCTTGCATTAGTCAAAGGATATGAAAAAGGAATGTATGCTTCCGTGCCTGAGAGAATAACCTCCGTAATGCGTAAGGCACACTCAGATGGCTCCCGGCCATGGAAGCCATAATCATTCCAGGGAAAATCAAAGAAGTACTGCCTGAGGGCCTCCCAATCCGTAGCTCCAAAGTGCCTCAGACGACGTTTTTTTGGAGGGTCAGCAAGCCGTACCAGAGCGATAGGACAGGTTAAGGTGATAAGGTTGTGATCGGAGGAGCCCAACGAAGAGAAAAGATTAACAGTGTAAGCAGAAGGATTAGTTGTAAGGAAGAGGTCAAGTATGTTTGAGCTCTCTCCAAGGCGGTCAGGGATATGGGTAGAGTGCTGTACAAGCTGCTCTAGGTCATTAAGGATAGAAAAGGTGTAGGCTTGTTCACCAGGTGGATCAGTGAAAGGAGAGGAGAGCCAAAGGTGGTGGTGAACATTGAAGTCTCCTAGATTGGAGATTTCAGAGAAAGGAGAAATTGTTAGAATGTGTTCCATCGTAGAAGTAAGACAGTCAAAGAATTTTTGATAGTCTATAGAACCTCGGAGATATTATGCAATCTGCGCAGATATATTTAGTCAGAGAATGACAGGAAAGCCGAACCCATAGTGTTGAGAATTCAGAAGAATCGAGTTCAGGAACACGAGAGCAAGATAATTTGTTGCGTATATATACACAACAGCCACCTTTGGCTTTGAAATGAGTATAGAGAAAGTAGGAGGATACAGAAAATGGTCTGCTGTCAGTTGCCTCAGACAGCTGAGTCTCAGTTAGAAAGAGAAGGTGAGGTTTAGAGAACGAGAGGTGGTGCTCAACAGAGCGAAAGTTAGAGTAGAGGCCGTGAATGTTGCAGAAATGAAGAAGGGAGTCAGACAGTGGTTCCAGGCACCTCCAGTCGTCACCGGGAGAGGGGAGGAAGGTGGGGAAATTTATGGTCCCCTCCCCCTGGGGACTCCAAGGCCACATGTTTTGCTGCCATATACTGTATATATATATTGTTTTTTTTGGAAGAGGAAATGTGGTGTGTACTGTGCATGTAGATTGGTGTTGATAGAGAAACTTGTATTGGAGAGCATGCTGGCCTACTCTCTGTGTTACTGAGACACTGAAAAAGTTCAGCAAAGGGGGATGGTCGGGACCTAGTCCCGACGGCTGATGAAACGGGAGCTCCAGCTTTCCCTGTCATCAGCTTTCCATCCACCTTGGGAGTACTGACCTGCTCGACTGGTGCTACAGTCTACTCCTATCTATCTATCTATATATACGTATATATACGTATATATATATATATATATATATATATATATATATATATATATACAGTAGTGCACCAACTTTCGCTACAGCAGGATTCGCGGAATCCACTTTCGCGGCATGCACCAAATATTCCCTAACTTCCACTTTCGCTTGAAAAAAATCGATTTTCGCTCACAAATTTTGGGTTTGGGACAATATTTTGAACTTTGAATTTCCTGCACCGCCCGCCCGCAACCCACCGCCATCTTGAATGACGTCATGTCAACACTCTGTCCACCCATTCCCGCCATTGTGTACGAGCGTGCTAGCTCCATTGTGTTGGATTCTCACGGTTCAATGGCCTCTACTATACCTGGTAGTGTGGGGAAAGGGCCTGGTGATGTGGGGGGAGGGCCGGGAGGCAGTGGTGGTGATAAAAAGTGGCCGGGACATTCAAAGTCGGGAGGAAAGGCCAATACGTCTGGCATGGCTAAATAAGCCCGCCTCGGATACTTACCCCCAACATCCATTAAACACCTCAACCTGGTCTCTATGGTATGTTTCTCCTCATATAATGTGTACTGTACAGTTTTTATTGTTTGTATCTCACAATGCAATGTACAATAGTGATTTGATGTACTGTATTGCAAGTGAAAATGAAAATCTGATGTTACTTTAGGATAATCGGGAACCAATTAGCCTTTTTGCCATAAAGACAATGCCCCAACTTTCTCTAATTCCACTTTCGCGCATTATTTTTGGACCCAATTAGGCGCGAAAATTGGTGCCCCACTGTATATATATATAAATATAATATATATATATATATATATATATATATATATATATATATATATATATATAGACAGATGCCTTAATACTGTAAGGGGTGGCCACAAACAAAACGCCTCTATGTTACCTTGTCCCCAACCATTTCACTGCCCTGCTTCCGGCTCACCACCCCCCCCCCCCCGTCTCATATACCTCTCCATTCCATCCCTCCACCTCATTCTTGGCCTCCCCCTCCCTCTCCCTACCTCCACCTCACTCACATACATTCTCCTCGTTAGTGTCTCACTCTCCATCCTCTCCACATGGCCAAACCACCTCAGTGTGCATCTCCTAACACTTCCTGTCACATCCACATCCACACCAGAAACCTACTTCACATCCTCATTTGTGTCTCTCCATGTGACCGCACATGCTCCTCTCAAATAACTCATTTCCACTGCTCTCACTTTTGACTTTTGTCCCTCCAACAAGACCCAGGCTTCACTTCCATACATTAAAGTTGGTATCACAATACTCCCATGTAGTTACTTTTTCACTTCCATGCTCACTTCCCTGTTTCTTATAACTGCTTTCAAGGACCCGACAACCTTTCTTTCTTGTTGTACCCTTTCAAGCACTTCATCCTCCAAACTTGCATCCTTACTCATCACACTACCCAAATACTTAAAAGCACTCACATTTTCCATTTCCTCCTCATCCAACCTCACTTTATATTGACTGACTTCACTTCTCTCGAAGACAGTAACTTTATACTTCCCTATATTCACTTTAGATACCTTTTCTTAGACACTTTCCCAAACTCATCCACAAAGCCTTGCAGCTCCCCTTCCTCTTCACCTAACAATACAGCATCATCTGCAAACAACAGTAAAGGGAGTTTTTCAGACACTGTCCTCTCTCGTTAGGGTCACTCCAACATCCACTGCCCTACCTTGTATCTCTTTTATACTCCCATCCATATTCGGATTGAATAACCATGGAGACATGACACATCGTTGTTTCAGTCTAATCTTCGAGTCGAAAAATTCACTCACTTCACTATCCACATGCTCTGCAGCCTTAGCACCCTCAGAATTCAACAACTTCCCATCTACTCCTTATAGTCTTAATACTTTCCACAATCTTTGTCTATCCACCCTGTCATATGCTTTCTTCAAATCCATCAAGGCCGCATACAACTTCTTTCCCTTCTCTAGAAGCTTTTCCACTAAAGATCTAAGAATGAGTATCTGATCTACACAACCTCTTCCCTTCCTAAATCCTCTATTTTCTTCTCCAATTAATTCCTTTGTTATTTCTCTAACTCTGTCAGTAAGTATCCTACCATATACTTTCCCAATTACACTAAGAAGACAAATGCCCCTATGATTACCACATACTTCTTTTTCCCCGTTTCCATTGCTCAAGGGAATAATAATTATACCTGGCTTCCAATCCTCCAGGACTCTACCTTCCTCCCAATCCTCCAGGACTCTACCTTCCTCCCAGGCCAATCTGCACATCTTCCACATCCATTTTACTACTATCTCTCCCCCATGCTTCAACATTTCACCACACACTCCATCAATTCCTGGGGCTTTCCCCAATTTGACTTCCTTAAATCCATAACTTCCATCCTACTGAGTTCTTTCTCTCTTCTCATATCCATCCTTCTCCCATCTATTCCCCAGCCACTTATACTCGCATTACTTTCATTCTCTATGTTCAACAATTCCTTAAGCTGTTCTCTCCATCTGCTAACGTTTTCTCCCTTCTCCACTAGTAATCTACCATTTTAATCTTTCACTCCCCGACTAACTTCATTGCCACCTTGTCTAACTCTCTTTACCTCTTTCCAGCACATTTTCTTACATGCCCTCTACTTTACACTAAAATTCCTTCCAAATTCCTCATCCTTTCTCTTCTTACTTTCTCTTACTAATCTCTTCACCTCTCTCTTCCTTTCTACATATACCGTAACTCTCTTATCTGTCTATCAACTTCTTCCACGTCCCTGTTTCTCATCGACTCATTATTATGCTTTCTTCTTTTGTGCTCCAGCCTGTCTCACCTCTTCATTCCACCATGCTGTTCCTTGCACCCCCTTTAGTCTTCTCTTCACCCCGCACAGCACCGCACATGCTGTACAGATTTCTTCTGTGAATATCTTGCACACCTTCCACGTTCCCCATCTGATCCAATCCATATTTACCCAATCGTTCCTCCACTTCTTTCTTATATTCTGCCTCTTGCTCATCCTCTTGTTACCTTTCCACACTCCTTGCATATACTACTTCCTCCCGTCCTTCCGTTCGTCAATTTCTCCATTTCAGTTGGACCCTGATTCTCACCACCACCAAGTGGTGGTCAGAAAGTCCACCCCCCAACCTCTATACTCTATACGCTCTTGCATCCATTACACACACACACACACACACACAGAGTGATATGTGACTGGTGGTAGCAGTTTTTCATTAATACATGTTGAGTTAAACACGACAACGTTTTTGCAGTTGTTAATCTTCTTCTAATATTATCAGTTTTCGTCATTAATAATCTTCCTTCGTGGGACTGAGCGAAAACTAACTCTCCAAAGCTGTTCATTTTTATTTGACGTTTTGTCTACAGAGAGACATCATTAGGAATGGAAAGACCACAGCCATATATCGGAGTGTGATATGTTTACATAGATACGTGTGGAGCAAATGGATACATAATTTATAGGTACTGCACATCAAAAGTAATTTAAGTATATCGAACAATTTTCAATATTCCTTATCGAAGGGAGTGTGCATAAGGAAAGACACATGCTGATTATACAACCTGCAGACGTGGCTAGAATATTAAATGATTTTCTTTTTTCCCTCAAGACACTTATTAAAAGTTTTCGAATAAGCGTTTTGCCTACATTACAGGAAATTTTGTGTACAGAAGGAGTAATATAAAATATTCATACCGGACAGCCAGGGATGTTCTCTAAAACTAATATAACGTATGAATATCAATATACTACCGAGTACTGTGTGCCTAGTAATAATACCTACATAGGTCACACGGCTTGCTCCATAGGTTTCGGCTATCTCTGTAAAGGATGTAGCAATCAATCATCATCATCATCATCTAGGACATCACGGAACTGATGTTGACAGAGACAGTATAGCTCAGAACACGAAAATTTTTGCACATTGCAATGACCGGAGAAAACTGAAAATGTTAGAAGCAATTTATATAAGAACATAAGAAGAGAGGATAACTGCGGTAGGCCGGTTGGCCCATGCTAGGCAGCTCCTAGAAAAGTAACTGAACTACTACAATGAGATAAGGATAGCAAAGAAGAAGCCTCTCCCCCGCCCTCCAAACCCTGCAGCCGATGCCGGCAGGAAAAAGTCAGAAAGAACACCACGCAGTATAGAAAAACTGGCTTGGACATTTTACAGAAAAGTGTGAAAGGAGAATGGAGACTATCTTTGTGTAACCGGAAAAGGAATAATAATGAATTAGTATTGGTTATAAGATTTTCTTTATTCTATATCCATCCCTTATTTGTCATATGCTTATATAGCCTGTGCTTGAAACTCTCAATGGAAGAGGCAGCAACTACTTTACTAGGTAGCTTATTCCATTCGTCTACTACTCTATTACCAAACCAATTTCTACCTATTTCCATATTGAAACGGAATTTTTCTAGTTCGAAACCATTACTTCTAGTTCTATCCTGTATGCTCACTTTAAGTACCTTGCTGATATCTCCCTTATTCTATACCCTTCATCCACTTAAACACCTCAATTAAATCTCCCCTTACTCTACGCCTTTCTAGCGAATGCAGTCTCAGTCTTTTCAGTCTGTCTTCATATGACAGGTTCCGAACGTCATGTATCATTTTGTCATTCTTCTCTGTACATTTTCTAACGAATTAATATCCATTTTATAGTAAGGACACCAAAATTGTACTGCGTAGTCTAAATGTGGCCTTACTAATCCTAGATAAAGTTGCAGTATTACTTTTGATGATCTATTGCTCACGCTTTTCGAAATAAATCCTAGGACCCTATTTGCTTTATTTCTCTCATTAATACACTGTTGCCTTGGTTTAAGGTCTTTACTAAGCATAACTCCTAGATCCCTCTCGCATTCCGATCTGCTAATTTCTTTGTTATCGAAGCTGAATTTAGTGTCTCCAATGGTCTTGCCTAGTTTAAGTACTTTACATTTTTCAACGTTAAATTCCATCTGCCAAGTTTTAGACCATTTGGACAATGTATCGAGGTCTTTTTGTAAGTTATGGCAATCGTCAGTCTAGTTAATGATATGCTTTATTTTTGTATCGTCGGCAAATTTGCTGATGTTGCTAGTGACTCCTAAGTCTAGATCATTTACATATATACTTAATAATAAGGGACCGAGTACTGAACCCTGTGGTACACCGCTAGTTACTAATCCCCAGTCCGACTTAGTTCCATTTATTAATACTCTCTGCTATCGTCCTTTCAGCCAGGATTCTCTCCATTTTAAGATATCGCAGTCTATACCGTGTGCTTGAACCTTTCTAACTAATCTCTCGTGTGGGACCCTATCAAAAGCTTTACTAAAGTCCAGATAAATAACATCGTAAGCTTTATCGATATCTACGGCCTCATAGACCTCCGAGTAGAATGACAACATGTTTGTGAGGCAGGATTGTCCTTGCCTGAATCCGTGCTGACTTTCGTTTATAAGATTAAATCTTTCTAAGTGTTCTTGAATCTTACTTGCCAAAATTGACTAACGTTTTTCCTACTATTGACGTTAGACTTATCGGACGATAATTCGACGCAGGTGATTTATCACCCTATTTATCCCGAGGCATCCCATCAACGTATGGGTACGAAACAACATTTTGTCACAGCTAGTCCAGTCGACGTACTGATAGCTTGCACAATTGCGAGGTTCATAATTTGCACAATTTTCAATTTTCACGCATGATTCTTGGTAAGTATATGCAGGACAACTTCCTCTATTCCTCTACAAGATGCCAGGCAGCGAAATGCCTTACACCGCATAACCTCCCCCTCCCTGCACACCATTGTCTCAGCAATTCACCTGTTACCAGTGACCTAGCCAATAAAGACATTCAGGGTCAGAGTGATTCCCCAATCGATGACAATGTGGAGGACAAAGTATACATAGCATTAGAGGAAGAAACAGTCAGAAATGATGATCAGGTAATGTCGCCAAAAAAGGTCAGGTATGTTGATGAGTTAGTGAGTGAAACAATGCTTATAATGCCTATATTGCTGTTTGAAAACCAATATACTCTCGTACTACATATAAATTCGTACCAAATAAATAAATAAATACCGTTTATGAGTGGTGTGGAATAGTTACCTCCCATAGAACTCGTTTTCTTTGGAGCTGGCCTGATTGAAACCCTGTAAGGTAAGGAGGTACTGCTACCTGTTTCGAGTATTTTAAACCTCAGGTGAGCAATTTCTCTATGAATTTTCGATGTTTCTCACCAAAAGCGGAGATTTTAGCCAAATTTTTTTTTTCCAAAATAGCTCGGGATTCTGTTGGAGGTGCGAAATAGCTCAGGACGTAACGGGTTAAAGATGGGCACTACGTTTGCAGTCTTCCACGCCTCTGGAACTTCTGAAATTAAAGAGTCATTAAATAATGTTAAAAGTGGCTGACATAATTCTTCTTTGGTTTCTTTTATAATTTTTGCTTATATATCGTCCGGACCTGGCGATCTTTGAGGTTTTAACTTATTAATTTCTTTCAATACATCCTCCTTACTAATGATTATTTTAGTAAGAATATTTTCCGTATTCTCATTGTAAATATTTGTTGCTTGAGGGATCAGGTCTAGATTATCCTTGGTGAATACTGATATGAAATAATTATATACTGTAGGATGGAGCACAGTTCTTTATCTTCACTGGTAATGCCACCTGATTCTGTTCTGAGTGGTCCTATCCTATCTTTATTTTTCGTATGGTACATTTGATAAAAACCCTTAGGGTTTTCTTTCGATTCACTAGCAAGCTTAATTTCATAACTTCTCTTTGTTTTTTGTATCTCCCTCTTTACCTCTCTATTTAAAATTGCGTACCGGTTACGCAAGTGTTTCTCTCCATGTTTTATTTTTCTATATATTCCTTTCCTTTGGCCTATGAGAGATTTTAATCTGTTGTTTAACCATCTTGGTTCTGAATTATTCCTTCTAAACGGTTTTGAAAGGATATATCTATCTTGGCCTCCGTGTATTATATTTAGTAACTCATTATACTTCTCACTGGTCGAAAGTCTGCTTGGTACTGGAGGTGAGTTAATCTCCGTCACCTGGACTACACTCCCATCTGCCACCTCCTCCTCCATAAACACCTGGCGCACATTCCCACGTGTTTCCTGCCCCTCACCTATGAACTGGGATTCCCCACTGACCTGCCACTCCCTAAAATAGCTATTCTCCCTAAGGAATACCACTCGAAAATAAGCTCTAAAGCCATTGATATCTCCTAGATGAAAATTAGGAATGGTGGAGGTATTTTCAGTGGAACAAACATCCCAAATAAATTTGAACTTAATTTCTTCATGATCGCTATTACCAAGTCGTCCACCAACGACTATATCACTACTAATATTTTCTTTATTAGGTAAAACCACATCTAGTATATTATTACCTCTGGTGGGCTCCCTGATATACTGATAAAGGAAATTATCCTGTACTACCTCTAGAAATTCCTCTGACTCTGCATCCCCTGCCTGATTTCTCCAATCTATCCTTGGCAGATTAAGGTCCCCTACAATTTTTACTAAGCTGGACTGTGATGCTTTCCTAATATCCTCCCAATATTAATATACAAACTAACATGACTACGAAGATGGCCTTGTTTGATGGTGCCACATGCAGCCGTACAAGGAACAACGACACTCTCACCTCAGGTCAGATAATCCACCCAACCCTTCCCCAGCCCCTCCCCCATCTACCCCAACCACCACATGCTTGAGATTATCAGCCTGCATCCGATCTAGCCGCCCCCAAGGTCAGATAATCCACCCAACACACCCCTGACAACCCCACCCACCACATACTTAAGCTCAGCCCGCATCCTGGCTAGCCGAAACTAAGATCCCGAACCTGTGCGTCATGTAATAATACAGATGTAGGAACAACACATGTTTAGTTTTAGCTCTACAATATCGGTATGTAGTACACAAGGTGTCATCTGTACTGTCTTCATGTATCTTTCCTGTATAAGGAATTTAAATGTATGGTGATTTAGTATTTATAAGTACTTTATTAGCTTGAAATATCGAAGAATTATGTCGCAGAGATTAGTGTATGTATAACTTATATTATTCCTTCTGTACATATAGTTTCCTGTAATTTTGGTAAAAAGTATACTCGAAAAGTTTTTCTACATGTTTTTTGAGAAGCAATAAACCATTCATTATTCTAGCTGCTTATGCAGGTTGTGTACATAGCATGTGCCCTTCCTTCTGTATATTCCCTTGTAAAATGAATACAGAAAACTGTTATTCAGGTAGACTTAAATTATTTTCTATCTGCAGTACCTTTAAATTATGTATCCATTTGCTTCACATGTATCTATGTAAACATATCACATTCCGATATGTGGCTGTGGTCTTTCCATTCCTGATGATGTCTCTCTGTAGACAAAACATCAAATAAAAAGGAACAGCTTTGGAGTGTTAGTTTTCGTTCACTGCCACGAAGGAAAATTATTAGTGACGAAAACTAATAATATTAGAAAGAAAATTAACTACACAAAATGCTGTCGTCTTTAAGTCAACACACACACACACACACACACACACACACACACACACACACACACACAGCTGTCTGAGGCAACTGGCAGCAAATCCTTTTCTGTATCCTCCTACTTTCTCTATACTCATTTCAAAGCCAAAGGTAGATGTTGTTTATATGTATGCGACGACCTATCGAGTTCTCATGTTCCTGAATTTGATTCCTCTGAATTCTCTGCTCTCTGGCTTCGAGTCTCCTGTCATTCTCTAACTAAATATATCTGTGCTGTTTACTTATCTCCTAATTCTATTGACCTAAAAATTCTTCAACTATCTTACTTCTACGATGGAACACGTGCTATCCCTTTCTCCTTTCTCTGAAATCTCCATTCTAGGAGATTTCAATGTTCACCACCACCTTTGGCTCTCCTATCTTTTCACTGATCCTCTCGGTGAACAAGCCTTCATCTATACTATCCTGAACGACCTAGAGCAGCTTGTACAGCACCCTATCCGTATCCCTGACTGCCTTGGAGAGAGCTCCAACATACTTAACTTCTTCCTTACAACTAATCCTTAAGCTTACACTGTTAATCTTTTCTCTCCGTTGGGCTCCTCTGATCACAACCTTATCACCTTAACCTGTCCTATCACTCTGGTACGGCCTTTGGACCCTCCAAAGAGACGTCGTCTGTGGCACTTTGGAGCTGAGGATTGGTAGGCCCTCAGGCAGTACTTCTTTGATTTTCACTGGAATGATTATTGCTTTCATGGCCGGGAGCCATCTGAGTGTGCCATGCGGATTACGGAGGTTATTCTCTTGGGCATGGAAACATACATTCCTTTCTCATATCCTTTCACTAATGCAACAAAGCCTTCATTTAATCACGCTTGTTCTAATGCTATCTGCAACAAGTAGAGGGCCTATAAAAGGTACCGGAGCCAATCCACACCTGAATCACATCTCCTTTATGATTCTGCCCGGAGTCGTGCTAAGTCTGTTCATCGCTCTCCTAAAATAATTTCATCCATATTAAAGGCTCTAAACTCTCCAACTCAAATTTTTCCCCCTTCTTCTGGCACCTTCCGAGTAACCTTTCTAACAACTTTACCTCATCATCCTTCCCTCCTCTTTTCTATTCTGATGGTTCTGTGGCTATTTCTTCTACTGATAAAGCACATCTGTTTGCTCAGACTTTCTCCTCCAATTACACCTTAGATGATTCCAGTGCTGTTCCTCTATCACTTCCCCCCTCTGACTTCCTCATGAGACGAAAAAATTTCTTCAGCTGATGAACTTTCTGTCATCACTGGCCTCAATACTAACAAGGCATATGGGCCTGATGGAGTCCCTCCTGTTGTCCTCAAGAACTGTGCTTCTGTGCTTACACCCTGCCTAGGTAAACTCTTTCGCCTTTGTCTTTCAACTTGTACCTCTCCTTCTTGCTGGAAGTTTGCTTTCATTCAGCCAGTCTCAAAGAAGGGTGACCATTCCCAACCCTTTAACTATCGTCCAATTGCTTTAACATCCTGTGTCTCAAATGTTTTCGAGTCGATTCTTAACAGAAAAATTTTAAAGCATCTTTCCTATCACATCCTTTTTTCTGATCGTCAGTATGGGTTCCGTTCGGGACGCTCCACTGGCGATATTCTCACCTACCTTTCAGACTCCTGGTCATCCTCCTTTCGGGACTTTGGCGAAAACTTTGCCATTGCACTTGACATCTCAATGGCTTTCGATCGAGTCTGGCATAAATCTTTTATTTCCAAACTGCCCTCTTATGGTTTCTATCCTTCTATCTGTGCCTTCATCTCTAGCTTCCTTTCTGGTCATTCTATAGCTGCTGTTGTAGACGGCCATCGTTCTTCTCCTAGACCTATCAACAGTGATGTTACTCAGGGCTCTCTGCTATCACCAACTCTCTTTCTTTTATTCATCAATGATCTTCTAAGCTGTACATCTAACCCTATCCACTCGTACGCTGATGATTCCACTCTTCACCTTTCCATTCAGTTCCCACAATGTCCATCGCAGCAGTTACTTCAACAAACAAGGGATGAGGCTATGGCACACCTAATGTCTGACTTGGCTCGTATCTCTGACTGGGGTAAAAATAATCTTGTTTTTAATGCATCAAAGACTCAGTTTTTACACCTATCAACCCATCAAAATCTTCCACAGGAATACCCACTAATGTTTAATACTATCCAACTCAATCCTGCATCATCCTTGAACATGCTTGGGGTTTCACTCACACGGGACTTGTCTTGGAAAGATCATATTACATCTCTTGTAAAATCTGCTTCCAAGAGACTAGGTGTGCTAAGCCGACTCCGTGCCTTATTTACCCTGGCACAGTTGTTGACTTTATACACGGGTTTTATTCCCCCTGTTTAGAGTACAACTTTCATGTGTGGGGAGGCTCCCCACATACAGCTCTTCTCAATAGTGTGGAATCAAAGCATATTCGTCTCATCAACTCTCCTCCTCTTGCAGGCTCCCTTCGACCTCTGTCTCTTCGCCGCACTGTTGCCTCGTTAACTCTTTTCTATCGTTACATCAATGGTCACTGCTCCTCTGAACTGTCTGCGTGGATACCTCCAGCTCTACAATGGGCACATAGCACCTGTCTAGTAACAAACTCTCATCCCTTTTCTGTCCAACTCTCTAAGGCAAGAGTTAACCGTTACTCCCAGTCTTTCATGTATGGAACAGGTCAACTCTGGAACTATCTCCCTCTGTCTGTATTTCCTACTTCCTATGATCTCCAGTCTTTCATACGCAGTGTGTCCAAGCATCTCGAAATGAATGGTTCTTGAATTTGGCTCTCTTTTGTATTGTTCTTGTTTTTTTCTTGGAAGGAACGTTCATGCGGGCTCAGCCTTTGGTTCCTTCTTCCTCGCATAAAACACACACACACACACACACACACACACACACACACGTGTGTATATATATATATATATATATATATATATATATATATATTTATATATACACACACACACACACACACACACAGAATATAGATAGATGGATAGATAGATATACTCATATATAAGAACATAAGAAGAGAAGATAACTGCAGTAGGCCGGTTGGCCCATGCTAGGCAGCTCCTACAAGATTAACTGATCTACTAGAGTGAGATAGGAAAGAAGAAAGCTCTCCCCCATCCTCCAAACCCTGCAGCCGAAGCCGGCAGGAAAAAGTCAGAAGAACACCACGCAGTATAGAAAAACTTGCGTTGGCATTTTGTAGGAAAGTGTCAAAGGAGAAAATGAGACTATCACAGTGTACCCTGAAAAGAAAAAAGAATGAATTAGTATTGGCTGTTAGATTTTATTTTTTTCGAAACCCACCCCTCATTTGTCGTATATTTATCTAGACTGTGAAACTCTCAATGGAGGAGGCAACAACTACTTTACCAGGTAGCTTTTTTTTTTATGGGAGGAAGAAGGAACCAAAGGCCATGAGCCGGCAATAACAGTTCCCTCCAAGAGAAAAACAAAATACAAGAGAGAGCCAAATTCAAAATCCGATTATTTCGAGATGCCTGGACACACTGCTTTTGAAAGACTGGAGATCATAGGAAGCAGGAAATACAGACAGAGGGAGACAGATCCAGAGTTGACCTGCTGCATACATGAAGGACTGGGAGTAACGGTTAACTCTTTCATTAGAGAGTTGTACAGAAAAGGGATGAGAGTTTGCTGCCAGACGGGTGATACACGCCCGTTGCAGAGGTGGAGGAATGCATGCCGACAGTTCAGAGGAGCAGTGACCATTGAGGTAGCGATAGAAAAGAGATGAAGATGCAACAGTGCAGCGAAGAGACAGAGGTCGAAGGGAGTCAGTAAGAGGAAGAGAGTTAATGAGACAAAAAGCCTTTGACTCCACCCTATTGAGAAGAGCTGTATGTGGGGAGCCTCCCCACAGATAAAAGTTGCACTCCACACAGGGGCAGAAAAAACCCCTATATAAAGTCAACATATGTGCAGGGGTAAAGAAGGAATGGAGTCGGCTTTGCACATCTAATTTCTTGGTAGCAAATTTTACAAGAGATGTGATATGATCTTTCCCGACTAAGTGAAACCCCAAGCATGTTCAAGGATGATACAGGATTAAGCTAAATATTATTAGACATTAGTGGGTACTCTTGCGGAAGATTTTGCCGGGTTGATATGTGTAAGAACTGAGTCTTAGATGCATTAAAAACAACAAGATTATTTCTACCCCAGTCAGAGATACGAGCCAAGTCAGACATTAGGTGTGCCATAGCCTCATCCCTTGTTTGTTGAAGTAACTGCTGAGATGGGCGTTGTGGGAACCGAATGGAAAGGTGAAGGATGCAGTCATCAGCGTATGAGTGGATAGGGTTAGTTGTAGAGCTTAGAAGGTCATTGATGAATAAAAGGAAGAGAGTTGGTGATAGGACAGAGCCCTGAGGAACACCACTGTTGGTAGATCTAGAAGAACGATGGCCGTCTCCAACAGTGGCTATAGAACGACCAGAAAGGAAGCGAGTGATGAAGGCACAGATAGAAGGATAGAAACCGTAAGAGGGCAGTTTGGATATTAAAGATTTATGCCAGACTTGACCGAAAGCTTTTGAGATGTCAAGTGCAATGGCAAAGCTTTCGCCAAAGTCCCGAAAGGAGGATGACCAGGAGTCTGAAAGGTAGGTGAGAATATCGCCAGTGGAGCGTCCCTGACGGAACCCATACTGATGATCAGAAATAAGGTTGTGATAGGAAAGATGCCTTAAAATTTTTTTATTAAGAATTGACTAGAAAACTTTTGAAATACAGGATGTTAAAGCAATTGGACGATAGTTAGAGGGTTGGGAATGGTCACCCTTTTTTGGGACTGGCTGAATGAGAGCAAATTTCCAGCAAGAAGGAAAGGTACAAGTTGACAAAGGCAAAAGAGTTCACCTAGGCAGGGTGTAAGCACAGAAGGACAGTTCTTGAGAACAACAGAAAGGATTCTATCAGGCCCATATGCTTTGTTAGTATTGAGGCCAGTGATGGCAGAAAATACATCAGCTGAAGAAATTTTAATGTCAGTCAATAGGAAGTCAGAGGGGGGATATGATGGAGGAACAGCACCAGAATCATCTATGGTGGAATTGGAGGAGAAAGTCTGAGCGAAGAGATCTGCTTTATCAGTAGAAGAAATAGCTACAGAACCATAAGAATAGAAAAGAGGAGGGAAGGATGATGAGGTAAAGTTGTTAGAACGGTTTTTGGTAAGGTGCCAGAAGGAGTGGGAAGAATTCGAGTTGGAGAGTTGAGAGCATTTAGTACGGATGAAATTATTGTTAGCAGAGCGAAGAAAAGACTTAGCACGATTCCGGGCAGAACATAAAAGAGATGTGATTCAAGGGTGGATTGGCTCCGGTACCTTTTGTAGGCCCTCTCCTCGTTGTAGATAGCAGTAGAACAAGCGTGATTAAATTCAGGCTTTCTTGCATTAGACAAAGGATATCAGAAAGGAATGTATGTTTCCATGCCTAAAAGAATAACCTCCGTAATGTGTAAGGCACACTCAGATGGCTCCAGGCCATGGAAGCAATAATCATTCCAGGGAAAATCAAAGAAGTACTGCCTGAGGCCTCCCAATCCTCAGCTCCAAAGTGCCACAGACAACGTTTCTTTGAAGGGTCCACAGGCTGTACCGGAGTGATAGGACAGGTTATGGTGATAAGGTTGTGATCAGAGAAGCCAAATGGAGAAAAAAAAATTAACAGTGTAAGCAGAAGGATTAGCTGTAAGGAAGAGGTCAAGTATGTTGGAGCTCTCTCCAAGGCAGTCTGGGATACGGGTAGGGTGCTGTACAAGCTGCTCTAGGTCATTAAGGATAGAAAAGATGTAGACTTGTTCACCACGTGGATCACTGAAAGGAGAGGGGAGCCAAAGGTGGTGGTGAACATTGAAATCTCCTAGATTGGAGATTTCAGAGAAAGGTGAAAAGGATAGAATGTGTTCCATCGTGGAAGTAAGATAGTTGAAGAATTATTGATAGTCAGTAGAATTGGGGGTAAGTAAACAGCACAGATATATTTAGTCAAAGAATGACAGGAAAGCCGAAGCCAGAGTGTAGAGAATTCAGAAAATTCAAGTTCTGGAACATGAGAGCAATACAAGTCGTATATATATATACACAACAGCCACCTTTGGTTTTGAAATGAGTATAAAGAAAGTAGGAGGATACAGAAAAGGGTTTGCTGTCAGTTGCCTCAGACAGCTGAGTCAGTTAGAGAGAGAAGGTGAGGATTAGAGGAGGAGAGGTGGTGCCCAACAGAGTGAAAGTTAGAGTACAGGCAGCGAATGTTGCAGAAATGAAGAAGGGAGTCAGACAGTGGTTCCAGGCAGCTCAAGTCGTCACCGGGAGAGGGATGGAAGGTGGGGGCATTTACGGTCTCCCCCCCTCCCCTGGGGACTCCGAGGCTGAGTGTTGAGTAGCCATGATTTTTTTTGAATTTTGGAAAAGGAAGTGTAGTGTGTACTGTGCATGTAGTTAGGTGTAGATAGTTAGATAAATTTGTATTGGAGAGCATGCTGGCCTATTTCCTGTGTTACTGAGACACTGAAAAAGTTCAGCAAAGGGGGATGGTCAGGAACTAGTCCTGAGGGCTGATGAAACGGGAGCTCCAGCTCTCCCTGTCCATCAGCTTTCCGTCCACCTCGGGAGTACTGCCCTGCTCGACTGGTGCTTCAGTCTATCCTCCTTATTCCATTCGTCTGCTACTTTATTACCAAACCAATTTCTACCTTTCTCCTTACCAAAATGGAATTTTTCTGGTTTGAAGCCATTACTTCTATTTCTCTCCTATATGCTCACTTTAAGCCGCCCCGTCCCGTCGACTTATGGGTACGTTGCAACATTTTGCATTTGCCTATCCCGGCGACGTACTGGTACGTCGTGCAATTGCAAGGTCCCTAATTTGCACAATTTTCAATTTTCGCGCATGATTTTTCGTATGTATACACGGGATACCTTCCTCTATTCCTCTACAAGATGCCAAGCAGGGACAATGCCTTACACCACATAACCTCCCCCCTCCCCCCCTCATGCCATTCTCTCGCCAATTCACCTGTTACCAGTGACCTGGCCAGTAAAGATATTCAGTGCCAGAGTGATTCCCCAATCGATGACAATGCGGAGGACAAAGTTTACATAGCGTTAGAAGAAGAAACAGAAATAATGATCAGGTAATGTGGTAAAAGAAGGTCAGGTATGGTGATGAGTTAGTGAGTGAAACAATGCTTATAATGCCTATAGTACTGCTTGAAAACCAATATACTCTCATATACATATAAATTCGTACCAAGTAAATAAATAAATACCGTTTATGAGTTATGTGAAATAGTTACCCTCCCATAGAACTCGTTTTCTTTGGTGCCAGCCTGTTAGAAAACCCAGTCAGGTAAGGAGGTACTCCTACCTGGATCGAGTATTTTAAACCTCAAGTGAGCGATTTCTCTATAAATTTTCGATGTTTCTCACCAAAAGCGGAGGTTTTAGCCAAAAAAAAAAAAAAATCGAAATTACCTCGGGATTGGGGGATGTCGGAGGTGTGGAAAACCTCGGGACGTGACGGGTTAAGTACCTTGCTAATATCTCTCTTATTTGTTCCTTTCATCCACTTAACCACCTCAAGTAAGTCTCCCCTTACTCTACGCCTCTCTAATGAGTGCAGACTTAGTCTTTTTAGTCTGTCTTCATATGACTGGTTCCGAACATCATGTATCATTTTTGTCATTCTCTGTACATTTTCTAATGAGTTAATGTCCATTCTATTGTAAGGACACCAAAACTGTATGGCGTAGACAAATGTGGCCATACTAGTGCTAGACGAAGTTGCAATATTAATTTTGATGACCTATTGCTCACGCTTCTCGAAATAAATCCTCTGCCCCTATTTGCATTATTTCTCGCATTAATACTCTGTTGCCTTGGTTTGAGGTCTTTGCTAACCATATCTCCTAGATGTCTCTTGCATTCTGATTTACTCATTTCTTTGTTATCTAAGCTGTATTTAGTATCTCCAGTGGTCTTGCCTACGGTAAGTACTTTACATTTTTCAACGTTAAATTCCGTTTGCCAAGTTTTAGACCATCTGGACAATATATCGAGGCCCTTTTGTAAGTTATGGCAACTGTCAATCAGGTTTAATGACATTGTGGAGTTGTTAAAATTATGTATTACCACAATGTTACTACAATATTATAAGTCATAGAATTATACCACAATTCTGTATTACCAGAATCATTTTACAAGTTAGGTGAAATATTAGACATTACTAAAGGGATAACTCAATATGTAATGTAATAACCTAGCAGTATTACCATTGCACAATTATATGCATATGTCTGTTATACATGCACATCTTACAAAATGTCATACAACAACCATTGCATTTATTCAAATATGTATACAACTTGTTTAAAATGTAATATTACTAGATCATTGCAATTTACTATGAATATTATATGTATACAATATTATAATCAATATTATGCACTAATAGATTAGCATATGTCAATGATGATTGCTGTTGGAGGACCTTCAGCGGCGCGGCTGAGCAATGTCAGGACTCCATATTATAATTACTATCTATCTATTGCCAGAAGCCTCAATCCCGTTTGGGGTGGCCACAAACAAATCGCCTCCAAGTCGCCCTGTCCCCCACCATTTCACTGCCCTGCTCCCAACTCACACTCCCCTCTTTCATATACCTCTCCACCCCATCCCTCCATCTCATCCTCGGCCTCCCCTTCCCTCTTCCCCCCTTCACCTCACTCACATACACTCTCTTTATCAGTCTTTCACCCTCCATCCTCTCCACATGGCCAAACCACCTCAGTGTGTTCCTCATAACGCTTCCTATCACATCCACATCCACACCACAACGCTCCTTTATATCCTCATTCGTCAGCCTGTCTCTCCACGTGACTCCACAGGCTCCTCTTAAATAACTCATCTCCACTGCTCTCACTCTTGACTTGTGTCCTTCCAACAATGTCCAAGCTTCACTTCCGTATGTTAGAGTTGGTATCACAATACTGTCATGTAGTAACTTTTTCACTTCCATGCTCACTTCCCTGTTTCTTATCACTGCTTTCAAAGAACCAGCAACCTTTCTTCCCTGCTGCACCCTTTCAAGCACTTCACCCTCCAAACCTCCATCCTTACTCATCACACTACCCAAGTACTTAAACGTACTCACATTTTCCAATTCCTCACCATCCAACCTAGCTGTACATTCACTAACTTCATCTCTCTCAAAGACCATCACTTTACTCTTCCCTACATTCACCTTTATATTCCGTTTCTTACACACTCTCTCAAACTCATCCACCAAGCCCTGCAGCTCCCCTTCAACAACACTGCAAATAACAGTACAGGGAGTTTCCAAACACTGTCCTCTCTCACCAGGGCCACTCCAACATCCACTACCCTACCTTGTACCTCTTTTATTACCACATCCATGTACAGATTGAACAACCATGGAGACATGACACATCCCTGTTTCAAACCAACTTTCAAAGAGAAAAATTCACTTAGTTCACCATCCACACGCACCGCAGCCTTCGCACCATCGTACATACTCTTCACAGCATTCAACAACTTCCCATCTACTCCATATATTCTTAACACTTTCCACAATCCTTGTCTATCCACCCTGTCATATGCTTTCTCCAAATCCATGAAAGCCGCATATAACTTCTTTCCCTTCTCTAGAAACTTTTCCACTAAAGATCTCAGAACGAATATCTGATTTACACAACCTCTTCCCTTCCTAAAGCCTCCCTGTTCTTCTCCAACTAATTTCTCTGTTCTTTCTCTAACTCTGTCTATAAGTATCCTACCATACACTTTTCCTATTATACTAAGAAGACAAATGCCCCTTGGATTACCACACACTTCTTTTTCCCCTTTTCCTTTGTACAAGGGAATAATTATACCTGACTTCCAATCCTCCGGGACTCTACCTTCCTCCCAGGCCAATCTGCACATCTTCCACATCCATTCTACTACTATCTCTCCCCCATGCTTCAGCATTTCACCACACACTCCATCAATTCCTGGGGCTTTCCCCGATTTAACTTTCTTCATTGCTTCCACAACTTCTATCCTACGATTTCTTCCTGTCTTCTCACCTACCTCCTTCTCCCAGCCATTCCCCAGCCACTTATACTCGCATTACTTCCATCCTCTACGTTCAACAATTCCTTAAAGTGTTCTCTCCATCTGCTCACTTTTTCTCCCTTCTCTACTAGTAATCTACCATTTTTATCTTATTTTTTTTATTATAATTACAAATCATAATAAATAGATAAATAAACAGATAGATAGACAGAGCTCCAGGCAAGCCTGGGAAAGGGAAATGATCTTGCAAGTTAACCGAGGAAATGTTGACAATACACAGGAAGTAGCAAGTCAGGGGATGATATAGGTAGTGTGTCAGCGAGATAGCATATGAACAAAGCCTAGTGACCATACACACACATACACACATACTCACACACAGGTTTCTAGAACTTTCCAACCACAGTGTAACACACGTGACACGACCCCTGCTACACAAAGAATTTAGGAAGCAGAGCTCAGAAGGAGACAGGCCATAGAACCGGCAGGTAGTAGGGAGAATGAGCCTAGCAACATGGGCGAGAGAGAGAGAGAGAGAGAGAGAGAGAGAGTGCGAGACAAGGAGGTAGCTCGAGAGACTCTACTTATACTTCACTCGTGTGTGTGAGACTTTGTTAATATTTCCAAGACAAATAAAAATAGTCCCTTACTGTTCTTTACCTGTCCTGTCATTGCATGACAAATGGGAACGAAGATTATCTACTAATAGAACTGCTCAAGAATAACAACCGCTCGTCCACAAGTTATATATATATATATGTATATATATATATATATATATATATATATATATATACATATATATATATATATATATATATATATATATATATATATATATATATATATATATATATATATATATATATATATATATATATATATATATATATATATATTGTTACGGAACAGAGAAAGATAATGTACACTTTAAGTGAGAATACTAAAAATCACTACTGTCCCGTAAAGTTCCAGGTTCAAAACAAAAGAGTTAGGTAAAATTACAAGTTAAAATTTAATGCTCAAACTAACAACAAAACATTCAGGACTCATAAGGATAATGTAATGGCAAAAAACAGGTTAAATATATGGTTAACTGCAATAGCCTCTATTAACACGAAATTAGCAAGAGTAAGTTTACCTAAGTCAGCCCTAATAAAATGAAAATACACTGGGTAATGCTCAGTTAATGCAAGATAAATTATTGCAGATACAAAATATTATTAATGATGGCTGACAATAAGAACCTTTATATAAATTACAAAAACCTCACTAGGCCTACAAATTAACAACTTATGCTATACAGTACAAGAACAAAATGCAATATCACTTATACTCAAATTACACAGCTGCTAGATGGTTGGAGACTTCCTGAGCACTCACAATAATAACTGTACAGGGGAGGACAGAGATGTGAACAAAATGAGGGGCAGATCTAAGTGGCAATTAATGTAGAGACTGAGCTCATTATATAGGGGCCGGCAGAGCTTGATACAACTTGTAAGGAGGATGCGCAAATGAAGCCATAGGGGACAAAGAGCTGACAATCCTGCTCTGAACAACAGAAAGGACGACTTACTCTACTATAACGGTAGAAAGGGGGGACTGAGGCAGAACACGCTCGTGATCAAACATGCAGCATACTGTGCGTTAAAATTACACAAAGGATGATGAAATCATAGGTTATGTAACACCTCCCCACAAAGAAAAAGAAATTTACAAAGGAAATTTCTTATTACTCTAAAATAATCTGTCTAAAGTCTAGATAAGCAATCTGCAATAACATTTTCTTTCCCCTTGACATGTTTTATGTCTAATGAATACTCCTGAAGAAGTAGACTCCATCTTGTCAATCTCTGATTTTTATCTTTAAACTTACTAAGGAATTTCAGTGGGTTATGATCGGTATAAATGACTATGGGGTCAAAACCAGAACACAAATAAAATGAAAAATGCTGTAAACCCAAAATCAAGGCCAAAAGGTCTTTCTCAATAGTTGAGTAGTTCTTTTGAGGTGGAGTGAACTTCTTACTGTAATAAGATACAGGGTGTTCAATACCCTGATCATCCTCTTGCAGCAAAACACAACAAATGGAAGACCTTTATCCCAGTCTTTCTGATGTTCCAAACAGTATTTCTTGAGCATCGATTTGAGTGTTTGATGATATCTCTCCAACGCTCCTTGGGTCTGGAGATGGTAAGCTGAAGACGTGATCTGGGTGATGCCCAACTCTTTCAGAGACTGCTTGAAAACGTTTGACATGAAATTACTTCCCCGGTCTGACTGTACCTCCATGGACAGACCAAACTTTGTGAAGAACCCTAGCATTTCCTTAACCACGTTCTTTGCTGAGATATTTCTAAGTGGAATGGCTTCAGGATAACGAGTAGCCATATCAATCAGGGTCAACACATAAGAAAATCCTGAAGAAGTCTTAGGAAGAGGGCCCACAATATCCACCAACACACGGGTGAATGGCGCCTCAATAGGAGGAATGGGAACTAGAGGTGCAACCTTTTCGGCCTGATTACACTTCCCCGCAACTTGACAGGTGTGACAAGACTTACAATACCAGGAAACATCCCTGAAGATCCCTGGCCAGTAGAAGTGTTTCAAAATGCGTGCCACAGTCTTCCTCACTCCAAGGTGTCCTGCCAAACTGGAATCATGAGCCACTCTAATGATATCCTGCCTACAAACACGAGGAATGACAACTTGATGTACAACCTCCCATTCACAGTCGGCTGATACTGTTGGGGGTCTCCACTTCTTCATAAGTACTCCTGACTTTATATAATAACAAGTAGAAGCACCAGTTGACTCTTCCTCACTGCAAGCGGAGTTAGCAAGACCTTTCAACTCAGGGTCAGCAACCTGCAACTCAACCAACTCTTGACGAGACAAATTATCAACACTACGGGGTACTGCCTCATCTGGTGAGTGGTCCAAATTAGCAAGAAAAGTGTCAGCTAAGATAACATCATCATCATCATTATCCTCTAAGTCACCAGTAACTTTAGACTTAGCCCTAGTGACAGCACATGCAGGGAACACATCAGGGACATCACAATCCTGGGACGCAGCCACTGGCTCACTAGACAACTGAGGAGCCGGACACACTTGACTTCCACCAATATCATTTCCAAGTAAGAAAGTTACACCTGACATTGGGAGTGTCTCAACCAACCCAACCATAACGGAACCATTAACAAAACCAGACTCTAAATTCACTCTGCACAGAGGGACAGAGAAGTAATTATTCCCTACACCTTGTAAGATTACAGTTTCATCAGAGGAATTAACATTAGAGCCTAGAACACCGGTCAGTATAAGGGATTGGCAAGCACCTGTATCACGATATATTTGAACTGATTTCCTGTCATTACTGTCCAGAGGACTGACAAAACCATCAGAGAGAAAATTAGCACATGAACTCTTGAGAGTGTCACCCACGTTACTGCTCAAAAGAGGAGCTCCGTCATGAGAATTTAAGTTACCCCTCAAAGCAGGTTCAGTTAACTCGGTTAAAGAATTCTGGGAACTCTCAAGAGTGGACACTAGACCAATTGACTGAATATTTAAAGACTCCTTTTTGTTCACATCACGCTGTCTCCTGAAACATTTCTCCGTAGTATGACCAAGCTTACTACAATAAGTACATTTACTTTTCTGAAATCTAGAGGTGAAGCTGGTATTTACTTCCTGAGAAACATCATCTTTATTCTCTTTCCTGTTACCTGTACTCTGAGTAGAGGCAACGTACTTACTCTCAGCTTTCCCTTTTTCTCTAGAATATCTCTTGTGAGTGAGAACATATTCATCAGCTAAAACTGCAGCATCAGACAAATTATCTATTCTTTTCTCATCAAGATATAGGCTTACATCTTTATAAATACACCTCTTGAAGTCCTCCAGCAAAATCATCTGCTTAAATTTGTCAAAATCAGAATCCACATTCTTAGAATTTAACCACTGCTCTAACAGATCTTCTTTGATTTTTGCATACTCAACATGGGATTGCTTATCTTGCTTATAAGTTGTCCTAAATTTTACTCTATAGGCTTCAGGAACAAGCTCATAGGCCTTAAGAATCAAGCTCTTAATGACATCATAATTATCAGATTGATCCTGAGGCAAAGATGCATAAGTTACTTGAGCTTTACCGGTGAGAACAGTTTGAAGGAGTACTGGCCAATACTCCTTGGGCCAATTAAAACCTGTAGCTACCCTCTCAAACAACTGAAAATACTTTGTTAAATCAGATTCATTAAAAGGAGGGACAAGTCGAACATTTTTAGCCACATCAAAATCATCAGAGCTAGATGATCCAGTTCCACCTTGTTTCATGAGATACTCATGGTCTGCCTGAATCCTAGCTAGTTCAATTTGTGCCTGAGCCTGTATCTGTGCCTCCTGAATCCGAGCCTGAGATTCAGCCTCCTTAGCATTTGCTTGAAATTCAGCCTCCTTAACACAAGCCTCCTTAGCCTGAGACTTAGCCTCCTTAGCACGTGCTTGAAATTCAGCTTCCTTCACACGAGCCTCCTGCAGGGCTAGCTGTAACTTAGCTAATTCAATCTGCGTTTGCTCATTTGGAGGAGTTACATTAAACAAGCTTTCATTAATCATGTCAGCAATTTGATCTTTAGAATGATGAGAGCGAACAACAATTCCCAATTGTTGAGCAACAAGCTTAAGTTCATTCTTTGTTCTGTTTTCTACATCACACACTGTTTGCACATTTGACAAAAAATCTTTGGCTTCATCAAGTGTAGTAAAAGTAGACATCATGAATAAGTAACAGTCACAATATATCAAGCAATATCCTTATGATAATATCCTGAATATCCTGATAAGAGGTCGCCAAATTTATGTTACGGAACAGAGAAAGATAATGTACACTTTAAATGAGAATACTAAAAATCACTACTGTCCCGTAAAGTTCCAGGTTCAAAACAAAAGAGTTAGGTAAAATTACAAGTTAAAATTTAATGCTCAAACTAACAACAAAACATTCAGGACTCATAAGGATAATGTAATGGCAAAAAACAGGTTAAATATATGGTTAACTGCAATAGCCTCTATTAACACGAAATTAGCAAGAGTAAATTTACCTAAGTCAGCCCTAATAAAATGAAAATACACTGGGTAATGCTCAGTTAATGCAAGATAAATTATTGCAGATACAAAATATTATTAATGATGGCTGACAATAAGAACCTTTATATAAATTACAAAAACCTCACTAGGCCTACAAATTAACAACTTATGCTATACAGTACAAGAACAAAATGCAATATCACTTATACTCAAATTACACAGCTGCTAGATGGTTGGAGACTTCCTGAGCACTCACAATAATAACTGTACAGGGGAGGACAGAGATGTGAACAAAATGAGGAGCAGATCTAAGTGGCAATTAATGTAGAGACTGAGCTCATTATATAGGGGCCGGCAGAGCTTGATACAACTTGTAAGAAGGACGCGCAAATGAAGCCATAGGGGACAAAGAGCTGACAATCCTGCTCTGAACAACAGAAAGGACGACTTACTCTACTATAATGGTAGAAAGGGGGGTACTGAGGCAGAACACGCTCGTGATCAAACATGCAGCATACTGTGCGTTAAAATTACACAAAGGATGATGAAATCATAGGCTATATAACAATATATATATATATATATATATATATATATATATATATATATATATATACATATATTTATATATAACTAATCTCCAAAACTCCACTACTAGAAGTTTGTGAGGGTTCTGGATTGTTGGGGGGAGGTGGGAGAGTAGCAGCATTTCTGTATTTTAGTATTTTTAAATTTATTATTATTATTATTATTATTATTATTTTATAATAATAAAATATAAATACGTTATTCATTAAGTGTAGCATATGCAATTCATTACAAAAATCATTAAAACATAGTATTTAAATCAAATATCCACAGCCTAATAATTTACTAGGCTGTGGATATTTGATTTAAATAATATGTTTTAATAATTTTTGTAAGGGATTGCATATGCTATTGTATATCAATATTATATTATTAAATAAAATGTCTTAAGAAAATGCAGAAAAAAGTAAAATGGCAACCTCATGTCAGGAGAAACACATTGAGGTGATTTGGCCATATGGAGAGGATGGAGAGTGAGAGACTAACGAGAAAAGTGTACGTGAGTGAGATGCAGGGGGGAGAGGGAGGGGGAAGCTAAGGATGAGATGGAGGGATGGAGTGGAGAGGTATATGAGAGAGGGGATGTGAGCTGGTAGCAGGGCAATGAAATGGCGAGGGACAAGGTGATATGGAGGCGATTTAATGTTTGTGGGCAGTGGCCACCCCTTACAGGATTAAGACATCTGGCAATAGATGGACAGAGAGAATAATAATAAATAAAAGTACGTATGCTAATTTATTTAAGTATCTCAATATTTTATAGTAATTAACACTAATATACAGTATGCAAATGGTTTGCACTAGCACTTTGCGACATTGGGCAAGCTAAATATTAGCTTGTGCACTTGTGCAAATGAAAAATAATAGAAAATAATAATAATAAAAGTAAGTATGGTAATTTATTTAAATATCTCAATATTTTACAAAAATTCCCACAAATATATGCAAATGGTTTGCGTTTGCACTTTGCGACATTGTGCAAGCTAAATATTAGTCAGATGGCGCACTTGCGCTTGCACAAAGTAATGAACTGTGAATTTCGCATTGCGCTTGCGCAAGGTCCTTTCTCCTTTGCACTGCCAACCACTGCATATATATATATATATATATATATATATATATATATATATATATATATACACTCGACCCTCGAGTTTGCGGACCCCTATTTCCCGGATTTTGGATTTCCCAGACATGGGCTGAGGCCACAAAATATTATCAAATGCCAGACAAATGCCCGTACAAGTCCGGGATTCTCAACAGAAGTTCGGCCATTATTCTCTCATTTAAAACTATAAGCAGTCTGCTGCACAACACAGCAAGATTTTAGCAAGGTTTTGACTCGATAAAGACCATTTGTAACACACACAAGAAATTATTTTCATACATGTAATGCATCTTGGCCACCAACCTGCTTTATGCCACCAGCTCCTAACTCGTGCCAATATCCCATTTGCCTCTTACCTTTCTCAAATGCCACTATAAATAGTTTATTGCATAACAGTAAAGATTAAGGGAGGCTTGGACACAATAAAATTCATAGGTAATAATAAATATATATATATATATTTACTTACAGACGAAGTCAATGGGATACATTCCTACTCAGCTCACCCTACTCGGTGTGACTAAATATCGAATCGGTAGTTTGCACTGGATAACATTTTAACTTTTTTCATCACAGTGGCTCATACACACCTAATTATCCGAAATCTACTTAAAATTTTGTACTTAATATAACTTAATTACAAAATTAAGTTTCAGGGCTAAAATGGACGAATGTTAGCAGATATTCCCCTTCAGATCGTCAGTGTTTATATCTCGGTCAGCTGATGAGTGGTTGGCCAATGTTAGCAGGTATTTGCCCTTCAAATCATCAACACACCTTGACAGACTTCTATTCTGCATAAATATTTATTCTGAGTAAAAAAAAAATGTATCTGCATTGTAAATCGATATTTATCCAAAACAAAAGTACGGCAAGGTGAGTTGTTAGGCTAGAGGCAAAACGTTTCTGCTAACTTTAAGGAATTTTCACTCTGAATCCAGATTTTTTTATTAAATTAAATTAAGCACAAACTTTTGACTGAATTTCAAATAATTAGGTGTGCAAACCTATGTGGTGATAAGGATTAAAATATTTTCCAAATAAAATTGCCGATTCTGTTCAAGATCAAGATCACATTCGATGATTGTTAGTATCTCGATCAGCTGATGAGTGGTTGGCCAATGTTAGCAGATATTTCCTCTTCAGATAATCAGCACACCTTGACAGACTTCTATTTTGCATAAATGTTTATTTGGAGTACCAAAAAAATGTATCTGCATTGTAAATCTATTTTTATCCAAAACAAAAGTCCGATGTTCTCCCTACGTGTCAAGTGGGGTTGGTGGAGGGTTAGTGCCCCTCCCTGTAAAACAATTAACTCTAAGCCATTGGCCACCCCGTTTGGGATACATGGCGTCTGGCAATGAATGAATGAATGAAAAGTCCGTCAAGTTGTTGAGCTAGAGGCAAAACACTTCTGCTAACTTTAAGACATTTTCACTCTGAATCCTGATTTTCTATTAATAATTAAATTAAGCAGAAACTTTTGACTGAATTTCAATTAATTACGTGTGCAAACCTATATGGTGATGAATAATAAAATATTATCCAATTAAAATTGCCAATTCGGTCCTAGATTGCATGTTTGTATCTCGGTCAGGTGATTAGTGGTTGGCTGACCTTGTTGTGCTCCATTCCTTGCTCATTTTCCTCTTTTTCCTCAGCTTTCTGGTCTTCTTCTATCATACCCTCTGCATTATCGTCAACAACTGTCTAAACAACCATTCTTAGGGTTGTAGCTAGCAAAATACAGTTATTGTGTCAGTTATTACTATTGTTATTGCAAAAGTATTATTATTTATATAGTGTGTATGTTAATTATGTTGGTATAGGTAGCCTACATTCCAAAATGCTCTAGATTATCAGAATAATTCCCGGACAATATTGGAGAATTCGGACAAAGTATGGTAATAGTTTGGGGAATGGTATGTGAGGCCGGACTTTTGCCATTCCTGGACTGGTCTCCCCCCCCCCTCCTTTTTTAGTCCGGCAAATCGAGGGTCGAGTGTGTGTATATATATATATATATATATATATATATATATATATATATATATACAGTATAGAGAAAGAGAGGGAGAGAGAGAGGGTAAACTTGTTCCAATCAGGAAGAGGGTCGTGGATAAATGATCCGTTGCTGGAATTGGCCCATGAAATAATAGTTTTTTGGGGTAATTAGACCCAAATGCGAATGTAAGTCTGTAAAATATTAAAGATAAATCCCGGTGGCAAATGAATTTTATTAAGACTTTCCACATTCTGTTGAAAATTTTATTTTCTATTGATTATTATTTTTATTGTCACTTTTGTGGAAAGTCGATACTTGAAATTCTATTTGGCCTAGAGTCTTGTAACTTTGTCAACCTAGAGAGCTGTTCACTTCTTTCGGCCAAAAATGGCAGCAATCCGTCAACTGGCTTTCTGGATGTTACCCCGAACATAGAAAAGTCATTCAGCCATCCTACCTCAAGAACCACTTAAGCTAGGAAGCTAAAATTTTAAAGAAACATAGACTGAAGGCAGACACAGTGCAGAAAGGAGTATGGTGCTACTTGGTTGATTATTCTCTGAGATCGGTTGGGGTAAAAAAAAAAAAAAAAACTTTTCCGTATATTCCGCATGTCACCTAATTTTCCATGAAGGATTAAAGCTACAGCCACCAAACTTGGTTGACAAATAGACTATAATGCCTAAGGTGACATGCACATTATCAGTGACCTTGACTTCAAGGTCCCTTTATAGCTCAGCTTCTAGTAGGTAATGGCTGTGGGAAGTTTTTCTATATCAATATATTCCTTGGACAGTTTTGCCGTGTTCTAGTTATTATTATTATTATTATTATTCATAATAATAATAATAATAATAATAATAATTTGTAATAGTAGTAGTAGTAGTAGTAGTAGTAGTAGTAGTAGAACATTACTATTACCATTACTATTATTCTATGGAAAGGAAACCGATCTATGGAAATATAGATTTCTTGTGGAAACTTAATTACTTGAGGAATTTCACCCATGAAGGAAGAAAAGTCCATTCAGGAAAATATAAATGGGGAATGAAAAGGTCTCCACAGATCAGAAATAGTAAACAGGTCATGAAGTTAAATAATTCCATGACGAAAATTTAGAGAGGGATCTGGTATATGGGAAATATAAGTTCAGGGGAAGGTATAAGTTCCATGTAGAAAATGGGTTAGTGGTAAAAAATGGGTTTGGGTATGAGGCAGATAATTGGGCCATGAGGGAAAAAAAGCTCCTGAGGAAACAGGCCAGTGGGGTAAAAGAATCCAATGGACAGGTTCACAAGGGAAATTAGGTACGTGTTGGTTGAGCCAAAGAAGGTACAGTATGAGACAAACTCACATGTGAGTGAAAATTGCTTGATTATCATGGAAGAATTACCATATATGCATATAGGTCTATGTGTGCACTGAATGTGTGCGTGCTTTAAGCAACTGTACCTGTAAGAGGTGTAAGCAGAAGGCTCCTCGCATCACATGCGGCGTCAAAGAAGATGACGAGCAGCAGACCAAGCTTCATCATCCTTAGGGCCAATATCTGAGGGCAATCAGCCTTTTAGCAATGTGGAAAGTTCATGCATCTGTCATGCAATACTCCTTTCTTCATCAGTGGGTAGGGGTCTGGAGCCAGGATACTACAGAAAGTACAGGCATTTAAGGCAAGGGTGACAAACCATGGTAAGCCCGAAAGGCATCATTTTAACAATGATCCCGAAACAACCCTCAGACTGAAACTCTCATGGTTCTTGTTCAAAACCAAATAGACCAGAAAGCGTCGATTTGCTTAAATGGTTACCACCCATCATGTTACATGTTTCCCTAGGTTAGAAGAAACCATTTGGCTTGTCACTCAGGTAGAGTCACCAGCAAGATGCATTACATGGAGGAAATGGATGGTGGCCACGCCCACCTACCATATAGTTTGTAAAAAATATATATCATTGGAAATGTAAAATGAAACATTTCCAAGGGCCCCTCAAATGTATTTTAGTATGCAGCTGTTGTATCTTAAGTAAAGGTTCATATCCATGTAATGAGCTTCTACTCTGTAATAAGTTAATAATTGCTTTTACTTCTCGTTGCTGCCATTTATATCAGTACTGACTTTGAAACTGAAGACGAAATCCCTGTTTATGCCAAGGAGGATGTTCGCCACAACATTGACAAAACTGACAAATGCGTGTACAATCGCCTTCATATTCTTACCCTCTTATCTCATCTCTGCCCTTTGCTTGCTCAATGCAGGTACTGGCAAGACAGGTCATTGTCATAACACCAGATCACCTTTGGGGAGGATGATAAGTGTGGTGGGTAATAATGATAAACGCGAATGATCCTCTCATCCTTGACATAAACAGCCTTTTCAAATTCATCTTCAAAGCTGGTGTTATGACAAGGTTGAGGAGTTTGAGTTTAGTTAGCTTCATACCAAAAGGATGAAAAGAACATAGTTTCTTTTTTTGTAAAGTTTAATCCATGATAGAAACATATACACTAAGGATCATGGACTATAGTTTGCAGGCTAGGTATAGCACTGGTCATTTCATCTGTTTTTTTCCACTGTTTCCCTTTTTTTTTTTATGTGGACAACGTGTATAAAATAAAAGTTTTTCAGTGCCTGATTTGATATAAGGAATGTGCATGGTAAGGGGTCCTAGGGCCAAGTCATCACACTGATGGACTGCATAGCACACAAGAGACATCTAGCTGGCACACATTAATTTTCACCATTTCACATTATATCACCCATATTTTATTTTTATTTTTTCACTGTCATCCGCTTTCACTGATTTAATTCTTTTTTCTTTGTCTGCCAAGATAAACGAACCAAAGAAATAATCTTGTGATAGAGAGAATAAGGGAGGTGCACCGCACTACCTCTGGTGATGACTGGACGCCTGCTGCCTTCCTCACCCAGTGGTGGGTTGGGGCACATTGCGCAGGCATTTCCTAACTGGTATGGAGTTGCGTGACAGCGAGAGAAAGCGTAAGCGTCACTTCTGTGAGGGTATGGAGTACAGTGCTATTTTTCTTGGTGCTTACTGCTATGTATTAGGCATCCCCCAGGGCGTGATTTATGTATGTTATGACGAAGGACGTCACTGAACTTCACTGGCCACCTCTCTGTGCAAGTGAGAGTGAGTGTGTTTATGGAGAAATCCCAGGGATGCCGCTATTCCCTGAAGACCGTGTATTCACAGTTCACATACCAAGTCTGCTTCCGCTATTATTTCACGGGTTATAGTAGACTCTACTAGTAGACTCTCTGCTAAGCAGAGAGTGCCCTCACTGAAAACAGGGGCACCCGAATCTGCACAGAACAATGTCTCTCTCGAGTCTGCGCCTATTGAAACTTCCTGGCACTGCTTAAGCGCTGCTACTGGGCATATATGATGCTGGCCAGTATGTATCCTACAGGCTGGGACTGTGAAAGGAGCAAGCCTGAAGTCTTCTTTCTCGTTTTTTGTGAGCTTCCTTAGAGATGGCACTAGGGAGACTGCCAATCCATCCTGTGCAAAGATAGTGCATGTTGGGAACAGTGTATACATTTTAGACAGTCCCTACCCTGCCTTTCATCTGCACCAAACTCGACAGAACTGAAAAGTGCTCACAGAGCACATACCTTCAGCAATACCATTGCCATTAAAAAGGATCCGGATCCGGATCCGTGGATATAGGATCCGGATCCGAATCCGCCCCCATATTTAATAAGTTCTTTCTTGGTTCATGGCACACCTTTCCACAAAATTTCACTAAAAATCGTTGAGAACTTTTGGAGATATTGTGCATATACTCCGAATTCGAATCTGCCCCTCTAGTTCAACAATTTCTTCTTTGGCCAAAGGCCCACCCTTCCACTAAATTTCATCAAAATTCGTTCACAAGTTTTTGAGTAATCCCGGATCCAGATCCTTGGATACAAGATCCAAATACAACCCCAAATGTAATCAATTCTTTCTTGGTCCTTGGTGCACCTTTCCACAAAATTTCATTGAAATTTATTGACAGCTTTTGGAGAATTTTGTACAGGTTACTCTGGATCTGTATCTGGCCCAAAATTTAATAATTTATTGCTTCGCCCATGGCCCACAGTTCCACAAAATTTACTCAAACTCTATTCATAACTTTAGAGTAATCCTGCTAAGAGACAGGCAGACAGACAGACAAACAAACAAACCAGTGCAGGGTAAAACATAACTTCCTTGGTGGAGGTAATGACAGGACCTGGGACTGTGCTATTAAAGGGCTTCTCTATTCTGCTGAGAAACAGGAGAGCAGTGCACATGATTGGTCGAGGAGACCCACAATGTTCATAGCAATCCTCCACGAAATTAGGCAGAGGATATTACCCACTAAAGAAATATACATAAAATTTCAATGTTGCTCAGAGCTTCTCTTCTAGAGGTTGGTGACGCACTCTGTCCCCAGAGGCAATGGGCTGGGGCTTACCCTTTGCAGCACTCTGGTACTAGGACCAGATTTCTCACAATCAAGGCTGAAATCGCTAACTACGTTTAGAACTTTGGTTGCAGGTGAGGGAAACAGGTATATGAGAGTCGACTTCATCCAGTCCTCCTCTATCGCATTCGGGCCACTTGTCGGCATACAGTGCACTTGGATAGGCAGAGCATTAACTGCACTGTGTCCCTGGTGACAAAGAGGTCCACCTGCATGTGGCCATATCCAAGAACAAATGAGTTGAGTATAACCCTCCACACAGTCCATTCAACTGAGACTAACTTAAACCTGGAGTGTGCATTGGCCCTCTGGTTCTTCTCCCCAGAAAATCCTGAGCTGACAGGTATCAATGGCAATGATGAGTTAGCCAATGGATTTGTTCTGTCTGTGCCAGGAAGGGCTCAGACCTTGACGTGCCATACTATTTCATGCAACGCACCGCCAGTTGGTTGTACCTTTTCATTACCCCTAATTCCCTCATATTTATGTGCTTGACACATTCTGTCTCTGTCCAAGCCCCCAGTTGTTGGTGCCCCACTCATGACAGTATGCCCTCCCACATCTTAGGCATTGGTTACAATCGTAGGAGACTGGCACCATCAATCATCAAAGTAACCTCCTAGGACTGGCAGGGACTGGATGGTGCATGTCTTTTGTGCAACATCCTTTCTCATGGGATCACCTTTACTTCCCATGGTAGGTGGTAGTGGCACAACCTGCCATGTTCAGTGCCCATAGCAGTGGCTCCCCATGTCTTTATGACTTCAGGTTTGCGTGAACTGTCCTAAACAATTTTCCCAAAGGCAACATACACTGTCCGGGGAAAAAACGAACTCATACTTCCCTGGTGTTCTACTCCAGACCTAACCAGATTACTTGCTTCATAGGGGTCAACAAAGATTTTCCATATTAATTTAGAAGCTGAACTCCCAAGATGACTTGATTACTTTGTCTGAATTTTCTGGACACTCCTCCTTGGTGGCTGCCGCGAGAAGCCAGTCGTTGAGATACATTAACATGTTGGTCCTCTCTGTCACCATATGATGCATCAGCACCTTTGTTAGTCTGATGAAAACACGATGAGCTAGTCAAAGACTGGTAGGCCAGCACGTTGACTGGTGAGACAGTAAGCCTTCTGGATCAGTGCTTGTTGTGTGACACTCCTTTGCTAGTGTTAAGTTTTAAAGAGTAGGGGCTTTTGTGCGTTTTATCATGTTGAATGTGTTCAGTGATGAGGCTGGTGCCTTGTTGTCCAGTCTGGTACACTTGGAAAGCTTTTAGTGATGAGGAGAAGGAGATCTCCACTGCATGAGAAAGGTTAGAGCAGAGAGCAGGAGGTGTATGGTACTTGGGAGGTGAGTATATGCCTCCTCTACGTATGCATCCAGGACCTGGTTAGGAGGAAAGGGAGACTCCCAGATGATTACTTCCCTTGCCACTCACTCTGTTGTGATGAACGCCATGTTTCTGACATTAACCGACGGCGTCCCGTCGACGTTCTTTAACGTCCACATGTTTTGTCACTGCCAATCCCGTCGATGTACATAAACGCGAATCAATTGCAAGGTCCCTAATTTGCTAAATTTTCAATTTTCGCGAGTGATTTTTGGTATGTATACACATGACACCTTCCTTTACAAGATGCCAGGCAGGGACAATGCCTTACCCAACATGACCTCCTCCCCCCCCCCTGCACGCCATTGTCTCAGCAATTCACCTGTTATCAGTGACCTGGCCAGTAAAGCCATGTCATGCCACGGTTGATTCCCCAATCAATGACAATGTGGAGGACAAACTTTACATAGCATTAGAGGAAGAAACAGTCAGAAATGATGATCAGGTAATGTGGCAAAAAAAAGGTCAGGTATGGTGATGAGTTAGTGAGTGAAACAATGCTTATAATGCCTATATTACTGCTTGAAAACCAATACACTCTTGTAGTACATATAAATTTGTACCAAGTAAAGAAATAAATACTGTTTATGAATGGTGTGAAATAGTTATCCTCCCACAGAACTCGTTTTCTTTGGTGCCAGCCTGTTAGAAAACCCAGTAAGGTAAGGAGGTACTCCTACCTGTATCGAGTATTTTAAACCTCAGGTGAGCGATTTCTTTATGAATTTTCGATGTTTCTCACCAAAAGTGGAGGTTTGAGCCAAAAAAAAAAAAAAAATCCAAAAATGGTCGGGATTGGGGGGAGTCAGTGGTGGAAAAGTGGTTGGGATGGGGCGGGTTAATGCAATTTGTTGCTGTCTGCAGTGGAGATTAATAGCAAGTCATTTGTATTATTGTTGAAACTGAGACGAGAGTACCAGCACAGAACCTGAGTAGTTAGATGATAGTTTCACTGCTCTTCACTGACACTGGGAATTGAATAGGCATCACCTTATGAGGAACTTTGTAAGAATCAGTCCATTCCTCCAGGCATGGTAGGAAGTAGACTGGTGACAATGAGAGGGCGAACTACTCTGAGAACATTGTCCCTTTGCAAATGTCGTGGTTGTCAAGTTCCCACTTGGCCCATGAAAAGGAGAGCATCACCAACAATGCCGGTAGTATTGTCCTCTGAAACCATTACTTGCACAATGCCATCTTCTTCAGTGGAAGATACGGCAATTATCTCACCACTGTAGGCGTCTGTGATGGCTGTGGCATTGGTCATGAGAGGACCTACTCTCACTTGCACCATCATGAGTTAGATAGGGAGGAACTAGACTTCCATGGATTCCTGCACAGTTAAGACGCATAATTGTTCTATGTTCTGGCATTCTAGTAATGATTTGTCCAAATGCTCCGTGAAAATTTTGATGGATGAGACCTGCACAAGCAACTTCCAACCCTTCAGGACTAACTGTCAGTTAAAGCAGGTGGTCTTCGCTAGGTCTGGCTATCTCGTCCTCCTCATTCCCTTCCCCCTGTGAATGTAAGGGTATGTAGTTTAAAGAGAGTTGGAGATCGCTCCCCTGCTGGACCGGAGAACCCCGTTTGGACTTCCAGTTATGTGGCTGATGAGCATCCAGCGATGAGGAGAGGGAGGACAGTGACGAAGGGAATACCAGAGTCTAGTAAGTGGAGGAATGGAGACATGGAAGTAAGGCGAGGTGGGTCAATGAGGTTAGAGAGGCTGAATAGTGGTAGTAATCAATCTCCATCGTCACCCTCTGCTGCAGGGATTGTTGGTAGTGGTGAGTGAGGTCCTTACTACAGTATGGTTCACGAGAGGTTGTGCGGGTGTGTGGGGGGTGTCATGGCCTTTGTTCGCCTATCTCTGTGCTCTGGATGGCAGGAGCAGACAGGTGATGAATTTCCAGTTTGATACCCCAGGTGCACGTGTGCTGTCAAGGGTAGTCCCATTACACCTCCATATATCTAAGTATTTCTACAGAGAAGGTTTTTTAATTGACTAGTCAATGGGAGAGTCGCTAAGAGAGAGTACTGGTGTGGCATGTAGAAGTCAGTGTAGGCCTTCTCTGTTCCGTTATTTTCTTCGTATTTTAAGTGGGATGATGAAAAGGGCAGATTTGGGTCGGTGGAGTTCCCGCCACATGCTGGCTATTTTTAGAGCTATTGATCACCCCAGTGCCGGTCATTTTTTTACTTTTTTTTTTTTTGGCTAAAATGATAGATTTTGATGCTGGAACAACGAATTTCACCATTAAAATGCTCACTGAGGCTCGGAAATGAGTTTTATTGAGTCCTGCATACTCGTGTACAGGTATAGCTGCTCTCTTACACTCACCACGTAAGTGAGAGAAAGCCGTTTTCCATGTAAGTTATACTCAGGTATTTATGCTGGGAAGGTATAGCAATGTTCAGTACACTTTTCTGATTACTTATTACTTCAGCATCTATCACAATTTGCGTGTCTTTCTCACTGTGAATGCATTATCTTACACTTACTTGAAGATAGGTACAACTTGACTTCATTACGTAAAGTCCTGGCTCTTACAAGAACGTATTTACAACTTGACTTCATTATAGTCCTTACAATTACAAGAAAATATTTACAACTTACATGAAAATATTTACAAAATGCCTTCACTATGTACAGCACTGGGTGAGGCACACAGGCAGAGTGAGGCAGAGTGAGCGTGAGGGGGGGGGGAAGCAAGTGAGTGTATGGCCTTGACAGCCTGGGGGATGGTAGAGGAACAGTTACCTTACATGCCTGCCAATTTTTACCTGCGAATCTTGAAGAATGCGGTCACAGTGAAGTTTTTTACTTTAAACTGTTTTAAAACGGCACTGGCACTGGCTGCGGCATTATGTCAAACTGTTTTAAAATGGCAGTGGCATGTGGCGGGTTAACGTGAGACACTTGAATAAAAGTTAAGAGCTTGGCATGACCCGTATAGTCTATGGTCAGTAGCAGTTTGTGCTAGCTGCTGTCCTTCTACATTACTCTCACTCTCCTAATCAGTATTTCCTGCCTCCACCCCTATTAAGTTCTCGGGCCTTCTCTCTACCCCGCCCTCTCCCTTTTCTCACTCCAACCCCTTCTGATCTGAAGGGAAGCTCTCCGACATTATATACAGCTTGGAGAGGATGTGTGTGCGGGATGTAGTGTCTAGTGGACTAACTGACTAGGGCTGGTTACTCCACGTGATTGAATATGTCATGAAATTCTTGGTCGTCTGGACTACGAGGATGTTTGAAATACATTATATGGTCAAGAATTCTTGATGGTCTAGGACAAGATTGTGGATAGACATTATGTGAATTGACATTCTTAGTGGGAAGCTATGCTCGTTTCCAGCAGACACTACATCCTGTACATTGTGTTTATGAGATATATGCCAATGCCTATATAATGTCTACATATCGCTTCGTCATCCCCATTGTCATAACAACGACAGTAAATATTGTCATAACATATTAATGCATACTATATACACATTACAATCAATTTGTATGCTAATTAAATGAAATACACAATACTATAAAAGTAACATAACAATGAATATTGTATAATTACAGTTACATCGTGTTATTGCTATTGTACAATAGTTACATCATTTTTATGCAACTGTTATGCAAGTGTGACTGTAACATAACATTGTGTTACTGCACCTGTTATGTAATTGTGTTTGCCATATAACTGTAGTTAAATTTACATAAAAGTTACATTTTGTTAATGCAACTGTTACATAACAGTGTTGGCTATAAAACTCTAGTTACATAATTGTAGCAACTGTAACATAATTGTAGTAATGCTCTCGTTCATAGTTACATAATTGTAGCAACTGTAATGTAATTGCAGTAATGCAAGGTAATGCAAGCATTTGTAGGTACATAACTGTAGCAACTGTAACATAATTGTAGTAATGCTGTCATTTGTAGTTACATAATTGTAGAAACTGTAATATAATTGCAGTAATGTAAGGTAATGGAAGAATTTGTAGTTACATAATTGTTGCAACTGTAACATAACTGTATTAATGCTATCGTTTGTAGTTATATAACTGTAGGATATGTAACATAATTGTAGGAATCACAAGAGTGGTCATTGTAGCTATATAACTGATACATATGTATATAACTAATACAATAATAGCAATGCAATCATATCATGAATCAGTCTTATTTGATGTACTTGCTTATTTAAGACACCATAGGTGTATTGGCTTAGTTATGTGAGACACCATAGGTGTATTAGATATGTGAGACACCATAGGTGTATTATCTTAGTTATGTTGCACAGTTTGAGACAACATGGGTGTATTGGCATAATTACGTTGCATAGTTTATATTTAAAATGATAATATATGTAACCCCATATTTTGTTATTTATATAAAATTAGGTAAATAATATTTACAATGTGTACAGTATTCACTTAGTTTCGTTTGTACCACACATCACTTGATACTATAGGCCTCCAAAGGTTGTGAAGTCAACTTGATATGTTTACTCATCCTTAAATTCATCTTTAGGTATGGGTTGCAAGTACTAATGTGTGTGGTTGAGCACAGCACACTCTTGCTAGTTCCATTTCTGTTAGTCATTTTCATTTGATTTTCCTTGTCATTGTAATATGAAGGATACATGTGTACTTATATTTTGATTCTCTATTTTTACTAGATTTTCATATGTATGTATTATATGTTGATGTAAGGATCTTGTCTATCAGTGTGTATATACGTAAGGTTGTATGTAAATGAAGTAGTACTATTAGACTAAAAGAGTAAACGTTCGACTCACTGATATTAACTGTGGTGGGAATACTGGATAGGGTGTTGCTGCTGATGATAGTGATGATGGCTGAAGGGTGTTGGTAATGCATCAGGTTAAGGTCCTGGTATGGCTGCGTCAGCGCTCCGTGTCAGCACTGCGGGGTCAAGACACTCGCTTACTTCATCCTGGTGGTGATGGTGGTGGGGAATAGTGGTGCGGGTGGGGGTGGGGTGGTGGAGGAGGTGGGGGGAAATTCAGGTGTGTTGGGCTTTACGCAGGTGACACTTCACTCACTTTCGTTTTCTCTTCTTCGTGTATGTTTAATTTTCTGTGCTTGTTCAGCTTAACTTCTAGGCTTGTAGAGTTGTTGATAGATGTAATAATATTATGTCACGGCTACTGTTTCTCGTAGATCGTGGAGTTGCGGTTGAGGTAGTTAGGAGCGAGCCTAGTTTGTTTGTTTAATTGCTGATTGTTACTTCTAGAGGAGTCAGAGATTGCTTTGATTGAGACATTAATTGGTTTCGTTTACAGCTCCCCAGCACTCTCAGTAAACGTAGCGAGGCAGATATCGTAGTTTACCGTTGTAGCCGTTGTATAAACTCGTAAGGCATAGTTTGTCATACTTTACCTCTGTTCACCAATCTCGATGGTGTAGTTTATCGTACTTGGTTCGTTATTACCGCTTGCCACCAGTCTGGATACTGTATTTATCGTTGTTCACCGCTGTCACCAATCTCGATAGCATAGTTTATCATAGTTGGTTCGTTGTAGGAATTAAAGTTGAGGCATCGTGGGGCTCGAACTAAAGTATCGTTTGTCCTCTATCTTGATAATGTAGACTCAGCTGTAGACTTGTAGCCTCGTAGACTCGTAGGCGGCCACCAATCTCGATAAGATCACACACAATCTCGATAGCATGGTCATAAGTATTTGTAGGGAGATAGAGAAATCGATTATGGATCGTTAAGCTCAGCCAGAACAAAGTAATGAGATGTAGTGTCAACGAGGTGACAGCGTAACGGAGCGTGACCCTAGTGTCAGAACTTCTCTCAAGCCTTTCTCTTCCCTCTCTCTCTCTAATCCTTTCTGATCTGAAGAGAAGCTCTCCGATATTATATACAGCTTGGAGAGGATGTTTGTGCTGTTTGTAGTGTCTGGTGGACTAACTGACTAGGGCTGGTTACTCCACGTGTTTGAACACGTCATGAAATTCTTGGTCGTCTGGACTATGAGGATGTTTGAAATACATCACATAGTTAAGGATTCTTGATGATCTGGGACAAGATTGTGGATAGACATTATGTGAATTGACATTCCTAGTGAGAAGTTGTGTACGTTTCCAGCAGACACTACATCCTGTACATTGTGTTTATGAGATATATGCTAATGCCTATATAATATATATATATATATATATATATATATATATGGCTACTGTCTTGCCCTCTAATTGTGCCTCATCACACCTGGCAGAGGTGTTGAAGGACGGAGCTGTATCACTGGACATCCTTCACAAGCAGAATCCAAGTTTCATAGCCATCTCACTATTCTCTCACGCCAGACTGCTTCCTCTATGGTGAGCTGCTGACTTTTGAGCCCTCTTCCAATGGGCTAGCAGGTAGGCAGAATCCAGGAGGCTGTCCAATTTGTGAGCAGTAGACAGGGCATCACACCATGGAAAGCAGGTGCAACAACACTGGAAAATGCAGACATAGCCCTTCGTACATCAGGTGTGAGACTTACAAAGCATGTGGGCATCCTTACGAAGCCTACCAGAGCATCCTCCCAAGGAGAAGGATGACCTTGGATGGGGAATGTCAGCTTGGGAAGGAGGGATACACAGAATCACAGAATTTAAGAAACAAAGGGCTGCTACCTCCTCCCCGTTCCCCAGTCGCTCTCCACATGGGACTAGGGGAAGTTCTGCTCAAGGGAACCTCCCTAGCCACATGTCCCAAAAGATGAAACAAAACCACAGGGACAAATATTAGTGGGAGAAGGGCAGGTAGAGAGGGGAACATGATTAAGCAGGAAAATTCCTCATAGGAAGGTACACATGTGGTCGCCCACCCCTGTTCCTAGAGGAGCGGGGGGTGGGGGTCGGCAACCACGTGGTTGAGAACAAAGGAAAAAACATTGAATTACCCACAGACAAAATCATGGCAGGAGCCCAGGGCTGGAGACCTAGGCGAACATGACCTAGGGCAAAGAAACTCGGAAAAAGGTAGCCTGCAGATTGCAAGCTGCACACCATGTGGTGAAGGCAATTACCAATGTAAGCCTGAAGAAATAAAAAGATGGCCTGAGCCCCGGCCTAAAGCAGTGACAGCCGTTCACAGTACTTGCTCAGTGTAAACATTGTGTGCCACATGGGCCAGTAAGACCAAATGAACTTGGAACTAATGCTAAATTATCCATCAGGAGAAAACAATGGGTGGAGGTTTGGGAGAACAAGGGAGAGCGTCACAAGATGGAAAGGTCAATTTATAGTATCGGTCCCACAATGATTTTTTCATCCGATCTGGGTGTTTTCAATGGTTTTTGGTGTGATTCGTTCGAATTTGACCTTCATTTCTATCGGAAATCAATAGTATCTGATATGTGACCCAGTTTTGATCATCACAAAAACTACTGGTTTCTGACAGAAAATTAAGTCAGAATCATCAATAATCACACCAAAAACCATTGGAAACACCCTTGTTGGATGTTGTTTCAATACCTAAGCCTTGATAAGAGGGCAGGGTTTAAAGTAGAATAATCCTTACCTAACCTAACCTAATCTAACCAACTTAACCTAACCTAATCAACCTACCCTAACCAACCTAACCCTAACCCAACTAACCCTAACCCAACCTAACCAGCCTAACCTAACCTAAACCCCCCCAACAAGGTCTAACTTACCTTACTCTGGAGATGGTGGGTCAGACTCCACTGGCAGCACACACAGGGATGCTTTTCTTGTCACAACTGAAGTCGTACGTGACAGTGAGGACACTCCACCTGACTTGGAAGGACGCTGTCCCTACACAGAAAATCAATGGAAGCCTCAGGTTCTTGGTAAAAAGCCTTGAATCTTCCGAGGCTTCAGAGCACACCCACTACACGGGAGAGACATGGCGGGACTGACTTTTGAATCTGTCAGAGTGCGGGAAAATACGCTCATTGGCGGAATAAAAGTAAATGTGATTGGTTGATGAAGAGGGAGCGATAGCTGTGATTGGCTTTTATAAGTCACGTGATTCCAACGCTGTCAAGTCGATGTAAAACATCGTAAAATGCATATGTAACGGTTTAAAATGTATATACAAAAATGACAACAATGTAAGATGGACTGCTTCTGCTACTGTTTGGTAAACCTGGCTGCACGGTGGCACGGTTCGGGCTCTTTCTGTACGGTTGGAGAAAATCAGTATTCTCGTAAACTGTTCATTTCCAAGAGCAACGACACATCCTGGTGAGTACAGCAAAATGAGGTGCATAGACTGATAGGTGGAATAAGTTCGAGTTTTCTGTGGGACCGATACTATAGTATGACCGATGGATATAGCTCGTCGTGCCCATTCAGACTGAAAACTGCGCAACTGTGCAAGCTACACACTACATACTATACTAGACCAATTATGGCCTTGGTAAACATAGCATGACAGAAGAATTCTGCCTAGTTGGAATTCAGTGAAAAAGTTGTGAACCTCATTCTCAAACAGCATACTAAAAACTACACTATATTGACATTATGAAGAGTAAAATACTAAAACCTGGCCTAAGTGTTGCATGATGGAAATGGCTCGTCATGCTTGGAGAGACAGACCACTATGTGGAACTTGGGGCTTAAGGCAATTAAGCCTGTAACTACGAAAAATAACACAAATGGAACAAAACATGTCGTAGCTCCATTCGAGCAGAGTCTAGGATGAGCACCGTGCGGTAGAGGAAGCTTGCCCTACTTGATGAAATATGTGCTCCATGAGGAGCCAACAGCGACACTAAAGAAACATATTTTCAGATGTCGTATAGTAAGACTGCAGTCCAATCCCCGACAGCCTAGCATGGCGGAAGGAAACCACTGCATTTACATCAACTGAAATAACTGTGCACAGTGTGGGGCGGCAAACCAGAAATTAACATACTGAAAGTAGGAAACACAAATGACAAAAAAAAAAAAAAGAAAAAGAAACAAGGACACTTCCTGCAAGTTGCAGGCTTACCATGCAACCAAGAAAGTAGTAGCAGAGTCGAGAAGATGTTAGTGCACAGCTTGTAGAGGATGAATGCTGTCCCCCGGTGTTGCTTATGCACTGTACAGAGAGAATGACTTGCCTTGCCGACACCAGCGTTGAGCAAAGGAAGGACAGAGAAGGGGTAATGGGGTAAGGATATGGGAGGATCATACTCACGTTTGCCCACATTCCCTTTTGGGGGCTGCATTCATTTCCACGATTTTGGGGGTATAGTTCCCTGCTGCATCCAGCAGAAATGAAAGGAGCTAACTCTACAGCTCACTAAATGCTGAATCATCCCCCTGGTCATTAATATTATTTTATCAAAAGAAAATGGAGAGGGGCACATTTACACACTGGCACTGAGGGTCCACATTCTGTTTAGACAATATCTTGCAACTCACTCCTTTTCTCCAGGAAGGAAGCTTGTGGACTACAAGAGAAGGGCATCTTCACTCTGCAGTCCATTAGACTTATCTAAAAATGAGCCTTTGATAACGAATTCAACATTAAGCCACCTTCTGTTCGTAATGTTAAGCCAAATTGTGTTTACATGCAACTAGCAGTGCTACCCATCTTTGCTAGTGTTAGCCATATGACGGAAAAATGATGGCTGTATTTTACAAATCCTTAAAGGTAGACAAATTCGTGGATGGACGAAACAGCAATCACACACATTTCGTCACCAAATAACACACCCATCAATTAATCCATGGATCTTGGGGAACTTTTTCTGGGGGAGGGCGGGTGATGAGGGATCGAGAATCTGAAGTGGAAGTCAATATTTACAACCCTTGGTCCTCATGACCTAGTTTAGTCTGTATTAACCCTTATCCACCGGGGATTTCCCACCATCGTCCATTCCTCCTTACGGGGAATTTTCCGAGATTTTGGGAAAAATACCCTTGCTTCAAACCCTGACATCTTCCAAATTATTATAACTTGAGAAGAAAGTAAGTATATGTAAGACTCTTCAACTCTTCCTCTTTCAAATAAAATTATCTCAAAGTCTGCAGGTGGTCCCGTCATTGAGTAAGGATACGTTAAAGATGACTGGTTGTCCGTGTTTTGGCGGGCTAATCCAGGTGCACGCCTCAGCCAGTGACCTTGGACTCGCTGGCTAGCACGGGCAGCACTGACTAGAGTAGTGATTGTAACACTGCCCGGCCTCTCGGAATATACCACATATTCTTTCGTCTTTTCCTTACTCACTCGAAAGGATGAGTCATCACCCGGTCCATGTGGCTCCTCATAGATTTTTCCGCCCGTTTCATAGTTCCGTTATGCCTCATAGATGTGCAGGAAAACAATAGCTCAATATTTTCTGTAATCACTTCTTGCATCAATTATAATAATTTCCCCCTACTACAGCACTTATATTTGCACATGACATCACGATTACGGGTAATTGAACTTTGAGAAGTAAATGCTCTGGCTGTTTCACGCACTATAGTTGAATATGAGGTCATGACTTGTATAGAAATTGTGACTAATTTGTCCTAATCAGAGGCATCAAAAAATATTACTGTTATACACAACTTACATTTCTTGTACTTCATATAACAGATACACTAATGCTCACATATTCACCATTATTTTCTGGGTAACGAGGGAAAAAATTTAGTTACAGCCAACTAGGTGATCTTTCTCTCCAAAGCACTTTTGGTTTTCTTCCATTGTACTAGATAGGGTTACTCAGGATATTTCCAGTCATTGTTTCACAAATAACCAGAAACAGTAACACTTATTGCAATGCACTTGTAAAACTAATTATAAAACACTTATTTCATAGCACTAGATACGACTTATAATATCTTATATTTCACTTATGTATAAAAAGAAACACATTTGTGAATATCTGTTCCTATTTACAATTTCCCACACACCTGCTCAGTCAATGAGCCCTTTCCGCGGTGGTAAGGGAGAACTTTTGTGGGGGTCGATGTTGCAATCAGAATCTGATGAGGAAGATAAGGATGACATCACTCTACACTCTACCAGTGCCGTGTACGAACTGAGCTGTGCATCAGTGGGGTACCTTGGTTACCTACCTACCCTGTGGTTGTCATAGAAAATAGTCGTGAGTTCAAAGGGTGCTGGGAAGGTGCTTCCAGCATATCCGGTCAGCTGGTGGCACTCCACGCCCTGAATCGCAACGGCTAGCCGGCAGGTAGGGGTTAATCCACACAAGAGATTTCATTCCATCCATTCATCTAATCCTTTTCTGTTCATCAGAACTGTACAATCCTGGGGTTGGGACACTCAGTCCCGACACAGAAGCAAGATTTCATTCCTGATCTTTGACAACTATTAGTCTTTATATTTCTGGGGAGGGGAGGGTCAAGGATTAAGGTTGAGCTTCCTCCCCAAGCCTAAATCTTACCGTGTCAAATACCTAATTGAACCTATAAGGAAATACATCCAAAATTCCATTCTTTTATCCTAAAAACAATGCAAATTTCTAACAGGACAATTAGTGTCAGAGGCTATGTCTCTTCACTTGAAAGTCTAAGTGCAGTTCCAGTGGTTCAGTTTAAATACTTTTGCATTTCTTTGTGGGCACACAATGTTGCACTTTATATATATATATGTATAAACGTGAATAAATTTCTAGTGGATAGTTGAAACTGAGGACACGTCCCCTTTACCAAACCTAAAGCAATGTCCATATGGTGTGTTAGGCCTTCCTCAGGCCTCTGTCTATAACTAAACTAATATGTGACACTGAAGCTTGTAAATTTTTGGCATGTATAGCAGACACAGGGAGTGCTGGAGCTCCCTTTTCATCAGCCCTCGGGACTAGCTCCTGACCAACACCCTTTGGTGAACTTTTTCTGTGTTCAGTAACACAAAGAATAGGCCACATGCTCTCCAATACAAGTTCCTCTAACCGTCAACACCAGACTACATGCACATTAAACACTTCACTTTCTATTAAAAGTTTTGCAAACGAAAAATTGTAAATATTTATCAAGCCCTGGAGGGGGGTGGGGAGAAGACCAAAACCCCGACCATCCGCTCTTCTCCCGGTGACGATCCAGTGAGATACCTTTAACGACAATCTGACTCACTTCTTCCCTTCTGCAAAATTCGCGGCCTCTCCTCCAACTTTCTCTCTGTTGAGCACCACCTCTCCTCCTCTAAACCTCACCTTCTCTTCCTTACTGAGACCCAGCTGTCTGAGGTGACTGATCGGAAACCCTTCTCTGTATCTTCCTTCTTTCCCTATACTCATTTCAAAGCCAAAGGTGGTTTTTGTGTAGATGTACACAACGACATATCTTGCTCTCGTGTTCCTGAACTTTAATCTTCTGAATTCTCTACTCTGGCTTCTGCATTCCTGTCATTCTCTGAGTAGATATATCTATGTTGTTTACCTCTCCCATAATTCTGCTGACTATGAAAATCTCTCCGTCTTACCTCTAAGATGGAACATATTCTGTCAATTTCATATTTCTCAGAAATCTCCATTCTAGGAGATTTCAATATTCACCTCAACCATTGGCTCCCCTCTCTGACTAATCCACCTTGTGAACAAACCTACATCTATTCTATCCTTGATGAATAAGGCAGCTTGTACAGCACCCTACCCATATCCCTGAACATCTTGCAGAGAGCTCCAACATATCCAACCTCTTCCTTTCAACTAATCCTTCAGCTTACACTGTCAATCTTTCCTCTCCATTGGGCTCCTCAGGTCGCAACATTATCATCTTAACCTGTCCTATCGCTCCAGTAAGGCCTGTGGACCCTACAAAGAAGCGGTAGCTGGGGCACTGTGGAGATGCAGATTGAGATGCCCTCAGGCAATACTTTTTTTATTATCTCTGGAATGATTATTGCTTCCATGGCCGGTAGCAATCCGAGTGTGCCTTGCGCATTAAATATGTTATTCCCTTGGGCAAGGAAACATACATTCTTTTCTCATGTCCTCTGGCTAATGCAAAAAACAAAAAATAGTTTAATCACGCTCGTTCTAATGCTCTCCACAACAAAGAGAAGAACTACAGGAGGAACTGGAGTCAACCCACTCCTGAATCTCATCTCTTTTATGTTCCTGGCAAGAATCGAGCTAACTGTTCTTCGCTCAGCTAAAAATAATATCAATTGTACTAAACGCTCTGAACTCTCCAACTAAAATTCCTCCCGCTCCTTCTTGCACCATGCCAAAAATCCCTCTGATAACTTTAGCTCGTCATCCTTCCGTCTCTTTTCCACTCCGATTGCTCTGTAGCTTTTTCTTCTACTGATAAAACAGTACTCCTCTCTCAAACTTCCTCCTCCAATTCCACTTTGGACGATTTCTGTTCTGTTCCACTATCACTTCCCACCCTCTAACTTCCTTATGGCTGAAATTAAAATGTCATCAACTGATTTATTTTCTGCCATCACCAGCCTCTGGATTAACAAGACATATCGGCCTGTTTGGATCCATCCTGCTGTCCTCAAGAACTGTGCTTCTGTGCTTACACCTTGCCTGGATTGCCTTTTTAAACTTATACCTTTCCTTCTTACTGAACGTTTGCTCTCAGTCATTCTGTCCCAAAGGATGGCGACCATTCCCAGCCCTGTAACTCTCGACCAATTACATTTACATCCTGTCTATATTTCAAAAGTTTTGGTGTCTATTAAAAAAAAAAAAAGTTACGCACCTTTCCTATCATAACCTTGCTTTTGATCATTTAAGTGGGTTCCACCAGGGACGTTCCACTGGCGATCTTCTCGCCTATATTTCGGACACCTGGTCATCCTCCTCTCGGGTCTTTGGAGAAAGCTTTGCCATTGCACTTGACATCTAAAAGGCTTTCGATCGTGTTTGGAATAAATATTTAATTTTAGCATAAATATTTAATCACCAAACTGCCCTTTTACGGGTTCTTTCTTTCTCTGCCTTAATCTTTAGCTTCCTTTCTGCTCATTCTTTTGCCGCTGTTATAGATGGCCACCGTTATTCTCCTAGAGCTGTCAATAGTGGTGTTCCTCATGTGTCTGTCCTATCACCAACTCTCCTCCTTTTACTCATCATATGACCTTATAAGCATTATATCTGACCTTATCCATTCAACGCTGACGACTCCAACCTTCACCTTTCCATTCAATTACCGCAGGTTCCGTTTCAGCAGTTACTTTTAATGCATGGTTGTTTTTAATGCATCAAAAACTCAGTTTTTACACCTATCAACCCGACAAAATCTTCCACAGGTATACCCACTAATGTTTGATAATATTCAACTTAATCCTGCATCATCCTAGAACATGCTTGGAGTTTCATTTAGTCGGGACTTATCTTCGAAAGATCATATTACATCTCTTGTAAAATCTGCTTCCAAGAGATTAGATGTGCTAAGCCGACTCCGTTCCTTCTTTACCCCTGCACAATTGTTGACTCTATTCAGGGGTTTTATTTGCCCCTGCGTGGAGTACAACTCTCATGTGTGGGGAGGCTCTCGAAATACAGCTCTTCTCAATAGGTTGGAGTCAAAGGCTTTTCGTCTCATTAACTCTCCTGCTCTTACTGACTCCCTTCAAGCTCTGTCTCTTCGTCGCACTGTTGCATCTTTATCTCTTTTCTATCACCACTTCAATGGTCACTGCTCCTCTGAACTGTCTGCATGCATTCCTCCACATCTACGACGGGCGTGTAGCACCCGTCCAGCAGCAAACTCTCATCCCTTTTCTGTCCAGCTCTCTAATGCAGGAGTTAACCGTTACTCCCGGTCCTTCATTTATTCAACAGGTCAACTCTGGAACTGTCTCCCTCTGTCTGTATTTCCTGCTTCCTATGATCTCCAGTCTTTCAAATGCAGTGTGTTCAGGCATCTCTAAATGATTGGATCTTGAATCTGGCTCTCTTTTGTATTCTGTTTTTCTCTTGGAAGGAACAATTTTGCGGGCTCGCGGCCTTTGGTTCCTTCTTCCTCACATAAAAAAAAAAAGGGATAAGGCTATGGCACGCCGAATGTATGATTTGGCTCATATGTCTGACTGGGGTAAATGTAATCTTGTTTTCAGTGCATCAAACCTCAGATCTTACATCTGTCAACCAGACAAAATCTTCCACAGGAGTACCCCCTAATTTTAAATAATATCAGGTTCAATCCTTAAAACATACCTGGGGTTTCATTTTATCTGGATTGATCTTGGAAAGAACATATTGCCTCTCTCGTAAATGAGACTGTGTCTGCTAAGCCGACTTCTTGCCTTCTTTACCCCTGCACATTTGTTTACTTTAAACACGGGTCTTATTCGCCCATGTGTAGAGTACACTTCTCATGCATGGGGAGGCTCCTCACATACAGCTGTTCTGAACAAGGTGGAGTCAAAGGCTATTCATCTCATTAACTCTCCTCCTCCTAATGGCTCCCTTCTACCTCTGTCTCTTACCTGCACTGTTGCATCTTTATCTCTTTTCTATCATTGCTTCAATGGTCACTGCTCCTCTGAGCTGTCTGCGTGCATCCCTCCACCAGTACGGCGAGCGCGTAACGCCAGTCTAGCAACAAACTCCCATCTCTTCTCTGTCCAACTCTCTAATGCGAGAGTTAACCAGTACTCGCAGTCCTTCATTTATGCAACAGAACAACTCTGGAACTGTCTCCCTCTGTCTGTATTTCCTATTGCCTATGATCTCCAGTCTTTCAAACGCAGTATGTCGATGCATCTCTAAATGATTGGATCTTGAACTTGGCTATCTGTTAATCTTGTTTTTGTTTTTTCCTTAAGGAACAACTTGCAGGCTCTCGGCCTTTGATTCCTTCTTCCGTGCATAAAGAAAAAAACACATACATACAAGTGGCCAGACAGACACTCGTAATAATTATATAGATGAAGGAGAAATGCATTGTGATAAAGATGGACGCCTTTATGCAGTGTCAGAGATGGAACCAGGCGGCTCCACCGACTGGTTATACAAATGTCCCTCATCTACTTCCCTGTCTCCCAGAAGGATAATTTTGAGATGTAGGAGGAAGGTAAGTTTAGTCCCCAGTCCACAGGGGTCACATTTGTGATAAGCAGGGATTTGCAGTTACTGGTACTACTACTAATACTACCTTGATCAGTGATCACACACACACACACACACACACACACACACACACACACACACACACACACACACACACACACACACACACACACACACACACACACACACACACACACTTCTGTGGCATTTGCTCTTCCGATACCCACCACACTTATCCTTCAAATGTGTTCATAAGACAGTGCACTGAAGCTAAATATGAGTGTAGGTGTATTACTGAATGTAACTGTACATCTTAAGGACCTGGCAGAGACGGGTTGGTGAAGGACACTGTATAATCATCACCAAAAGCCGTGTCGTTGATTACGTGCCTGCTTTATCACCCACAGTTAATTAGACGTGCACTCTCGTTGCTTGAGGATGCTCTATAGCATCTTCCTGTCATCTTTTGTGTTGAATGAATTGTACCAGTTTTCCATCCATATCCAAAAAGATGTCAATAAGGAAGTGGTGGTATGGAGCTTCCTTCACTGACGAAAATCCGAGCCTTTGCCATCCGACCTTCAGGTACTCACTGCCGTAAAGCTCTATTGATAATTTTGTTTCATATTAATTGTCCTCATTATTCCCTTTACATATTCTTGTTCTTAGCGAGTTAAAGAACAATGGTCAGCATCTGCCTCCCCCATAAAAAATGCAGACTGGGAGAGGATGAAAAACATGAAGACGACGATTTTTAATTAAATTTGAAACTGACGTAAATGGATTCTTGTTTCAAAATTTTCGTTCTTTCTGCTGCCCATGTGTAACTCAATCATAGTAATTGTAACTAACAACTGGGTAAAACTAAATTGTGTAAGTAACCAAACCTACTATAATGACTGTATGCAACCTTAATCCAACTAATATTAGGGTACGAGTTGCTGAACGGCAGGAGGAGGAACGGGACTTTCGGAGACTGTAGTGTATTTAAGTTACTGCCAAAATAATATTAGTGTTCATTGCGTTCATCATTTTCATCCTCTGCCAATTTGTTTTTTTTATGCAAGGGGGAGGAGGAGATCCTGATCATTTCTTGTTATAACTGATAGAATATATTGCAGAAATTATCCTGGTCTGCCAAGCACTTTACAACGCTGACATATATTTTATGAGTACGCCAACCCTTGACATCTCATGACGGTTCTGTTCTGTGACGGACCGGCCCAGGGGCCAGTCTAACAGTCATTGTCACTGAGAGACCGGTCAGCAAAAGTCTTCCTAGAGCCTCCTGGATGGTTACAGGTACCTTCCTAGGATCCCCCAAGATGATTAACATGGATTATTGTTATATTCACAAAGATTCGTTTACGCCAAGAGCCCAGAGTGTCTGGCAATAAACAGCTTGGCTGTTTTCGTCTCAGAGAACCGTAGGAACGCAGTGCCAAATTCTCCACCATCTGTGCACTTTAGTAATTAATGAAATTATCTGGAAAGCATGTTATTACACTGAATGAGACAGGTATGTACTTTTATTCAATTAGACAATATATTACACCGAAAATCAGGGACCAGTTTAAGCAGGTACAAGGACAGGGTACTAATGAGTCACTTGAGATGTATTTTCATCTACTGGTATACGAGTTCACATGATGAGCAAACAATATGTTGAAAGTGAACTCATTCACGTTGCCTTCAAAGTGAAGAGGTTCGATATAACGTCAATCACCCCTTTGCTATGATATGTCTCCCCAGTTGAATGAAATAGGTTGTGGGTTGCCAGAGTAACTAATACATCGCACTGAGTGGTTTAAGAGATATGCAGTGGTATCCTGCTGCCAAACATGGAAAGTATTCCGGCACTAATGCACAGTATACAAAACTGCAAAATAATTACACTGTGATATACTGGAGAATTTTTTTTTTTTAACCTACTGACAAGAATACCTCTTGCCGGGAAGGAGTCAGAAACATCCTCAATGAAACTGCATCAGTAAAATATGTGATTTAAAAAATAATAATAATCGTCAAATGAGAGGAAGACAGATATGAAGAAGATAAAGGGATTTACACTTAGGATCGTAAACGTAGACAGGATATATTGTTATTTAACCAAAGTTTTGCAGTATTTTTAAAAACACAATGGTGGCGGTTTCTTGATATTCCTAAACAGTTTTTTGTGTCCTGCGTTCAAAGTTTCGACGCCAGTTTAGTCCTGTCACACTTTTCTGTAATCTCAAATCAAGACTGACTGGTAAGTGATCGAGGCCCGAGACTCCAAGAGATGCCCCGCGATTTTTTTTTTTTTTTTTTTTTTTTTTTTGAGCCCCACAATGATTACTTGGGGATTCCAAGAGTACTGACTTCTCAAGCATGAAAAGGAAGAGGATATGCGTCCCAAGAGACGATGTTTAATTTTGCACAAATAACTGTGGGCAAGGAAATGATGTGACGTTGATGGGATAGTCTGCCGTCTCCTGTCGCTATACTCGTCCTCCAGGATGTGGTTCCCAGCTGACGTATTCTCTGACAAGCTTTGGCATTCACATTTCTCTCCTGCTGCCAGCGGTGAATCCATCTGTAAATCGAGGAGACACTTGCACCAGTCTCCAGGGCAATGTCCTTCACCGATACGCCTTCCAGCCACATCCTCACTATATGCAAACGATCTGCCATCACAGATGGATAGAGGATTAGGCGCTTAGGAGTTTACAGTGTAAGACAAAATATTTACGCAACGTTACTTATGTGCTAAGGTGTGGTGCAATATTTGAATCAAAATAAACCATCATTAATTTCTTGTACGTCTTGTGAAGTTGGAGTAACAGCGATGACTATTTGCTTTCTCTCTCTCTCTCTCTCTCTCTCTCTCTCTCTCTCTCACACACACACACACACACACACACACACACACACACACACACACACACACACACACACACACACACACACACACACACACACACACACACACACACACACACACATGTACTTCAAGCTGTCCTTGTGCTACTGAAGACAACGCCTGCTATATTCACCAGGAGGGTGTGTTTCTCATTGTCTTCGGTGCCAACGTGTGTGACTGTGCAGACTAATGCTGGATCCACAAACTTTACTCCACAGTCGGCATATCACATCCTGGTTTGATGGGTGAACTCTGTTTTGGCTGTGCCTCCATTGTTTATGTTTTTCTTTGGCCAGTTTCCGATCTTCTTCAAGATCTATTGTTTCTTCGCTGCAGAGGGCCTGCATTGTTCTTTGTCGGAGGTATTGGTTTCAAGATCTGTTAGTATGATATTGCCTTTCTACGGAGTTGTCCTTATGTGATCATTATATCTTTTTGCCTGTCCCCCTGGGTTGGGACGTGCTGCAGGGAGTTGGCCATACAGAACCTGGCTTGGAAATGGCACTCTGGTATGCGGAACACATGTCCAGCCCACCTCGGATGTTTTTAAGACATCATGGTTTCTATGCTGGTTGACTTTGCCCACTGGAGGATTTGTAACTGAGGGGCTTTATCATCCCATTTGAATCCTAGGATACAGTGTACGTATTGCATGTGAAATGACTCAAGCTGTTTGATATGAAGCATGTTGCTAGTCTAGAATTCAGCTCCGTATAAGAGAGTGGAAGGGCATACAGATGTATATACTGAAACCTCTCTCTCGATAATGTAGGTGATACATTCGAAGACACTGGGTCTGAGACGTCCAGAAAAAGCCGAGACGTGGTTGATTCGTCCAAGGACTTCTGTATCAAAGTTATGTTTATCTGTGAACACACATCCAAGGTAGGTAAAATTCTCCACCTGTTATACATTTTAGCCGTTTATCTGAAATGTATGAGGCTCTGCTAGGTTGTTTCTCTTATGTATTTTTGTGTTTTACTGACATTCAGAATCCCATTGCATGGTATATATTAGAAATGATGGCTGTACAATGTAGTAGGGTTTCTGTGGTATGTGTAAGGATAGCACAGTTCTCAGCTCTAGAAAAGACGTCTTTGACCGTGACTGAAGATGTCAGAGATTAAATAAATTACCTTCTGGACGGAAATGGATTTTTATTAAATCATCAGGATTAATTTGTTGGTGACTTAAAAGGGCGACTGCAGTGAGACAGATGTTGAAAATGACAGGAGCCAGAACACAGCCTTGCTTTATCCCAATGTCCACTTTGACGGGCTCGGATTTGCTCCCATCTATGGACACACGATCATTCATGTTGTCATGCAGACTATTCAGGATGGTAAAAAATTTGATTTCAACTCCAAATTTTGAAAGAGCATTCCATTAAAAGTCTGTTGGCAGTGTCATATACTTTTGCTAGATCAGCACTCGTGAATGCAATATTCAATTCAGTTTTGCTTGTGGCATTTCTCTTGTATCTGTCTGGCAACAAAGATCATAAGATCATATCACAGGAACTTTTTTCCCTACCAAATCCATATTGTGTTTCAAGAATTGTTGACTCAGATGATTTTTCAGTCTGAATAACATTATATTGCTTAGTACTTTGCAAGTATTCACCAGGAGGGAGACAATTCTACTGTTGTCACAATCTGAGCAGTCTCATTTCTTCCTCTAGATGGTTACAGTGTCAGAAATATGCCATTCAAATGGAATTTGTTCGTTATTCCAGATGGTCAGTATGAGATTATCAATGCACTGGTGGACTAACTGGCCACCCTCTTTGATTGGTTCAGATGGTATGCCATCAAGGCCTGGGCTTTTGTTATTTATTAGAGATCGGATGGCCTGAACAGTTTCTGCAAGTGTAGGTGGGACACTGAGATCTGCTGCTGGAGGAGCATTTGAGATGTCATCAAGGGTATTGTGCTCCTCTGGGTTTCT